>NC_082707.1:95750696-95823196 GCF_030144855.1 Hypanus sabinus | reverse complement strand
CAGCCATGAACTAAACCTGCCCAGAAATAAACAATTCTTTCTAAAAAAAAAATGCACTCCATAATGCTGCTGAATATTACAAAGCATCGCCGTACAGCTCACCCACTCCATTATATCCTGTCAGAACTGCTGCTGTCTGGTCCGCTGGTTATTCCTCGCCTGGGCTGCTGCTGTTGCGACTGTGGCTGGGGTCTCTTAAGTATAGCTCCACAAAATCCATGACCCTCCATCTCAGCTCACAGACAGTAGGCAAGAGAGCATTTACAAAGCAAATGATCGGACACTGTGTTGTAACACGGCCAGATCTCTGCCTTCAGTTTTATCAGACGCGGGTCCCGGTTTCTCTCCACCCTTATATCGGTCAAGGAAGTGAAGGGCTCCTTCTTTGGGCTTGGCTTCATTCAGCAAGCAGTCTGGACAATAAAATCAACTCAACAGATCCCCCTAGTGGTGCCATATGCAAGTACAGTGCCCAATAACGCCCTTTCGCCCATCGTGCATCGGTCTGTCCTATCTTCAGCTAAACCTCCCCCCAGCGAGATTTCTCAACCCTCCTGCTTTCCATTTCCTCCCACTTATCCTTCACTCTGAATAATCTTCTCTGTTCCAGATATAAGGAGGTATCTGGTATCTCTAACACACAGACCTGCTTCACACTTTGTTTTCACCACTGCTGCCCCATTTGGTGTTATAATGGGAAACTCATAGTTACACCTAGCGACGGAGCAACGTTGTGTCCAACACAGAACAGGCCCTTTGGTCGTGCTAACCTACTCTAAGACCAATTTAGCTCTTCTTTCCTACGCAGCCCTCCATTTTCCTATCATCCACGAGTTATCTAAGAGTTTCTTAAATGCCCCTAATGTATCTGCCTCCACCACCACCCCAACAGTATACCCAGTATACCCTGTGTGAAGAACATAACTCTGACATTCCCTCTGTATGTTGTTCCAATCTCCTTAAAATTAACCCCCATTTCCTCCCTGGGAGAAAGGCTCTGACTATCCGCGGTAGATGGCTCTGATCATTTTGTACACCTCCATCAGACCTCGGTCGGTCTCAGTGCAGTCATAAGTTGTCCTCAACCTAGCAGTAATGCAGTCACCTGCACACAGCTGTCCATATACAGCAGTGCAGCATTATCGCCTGTGATCACAGGCTGTCAGTCCAGACGCGAGCAGATTGATATTAACGGGTTGTTCCCTTTAATCCAGCATGGTTCTGCTCCTCTGTCCCAGCTTTCACCTTGGCCTGGGCTGGAGCTAATAGATGTTTGCAGAACCATCTGAACAGTCCTGCCGGTCTTGGGTCACTGGCAATCTGCTCAGATCTGAATCCAGTTACTGGTACTTAAATCACACAGACCAATGGATCTGGGAACTTGGGAAAATGCTCCCCAATTAGTCCAATGGTGTGGCCACACCACTGGATCCAGTAACTGCCCCGGCTAGGTGGAGATGAGGATCATTGAAGCGCACCTGTCCTTTGACTGGTTAAAGAGGAAGATGAGAACAGTCTTTGTTGGACTTCATGTTGCTTAAAATGCATCAGTGCTGTTTAGTCTTTGTACAACATGCAGCAACTCAAAAGGACATCTCACCAGCACTCCGTGAGAACAGCAACATCCCACCAGTGCTCCATCACAGCCTCACCAACATGTCAACTCCCCAACACCCCACCCAGACAGCAACACTCCCACTAACGTTTCTCAACACACCCCAAAACAACACGACCAGCACTCAATCAAACCCCTCCCAAACTCGCCCTACACCAACACTTCACTACATCCCTCCCCAACACTCTATGCCATTACTCCATCACACCCCTCCACAACACCTACACCAGCGCTCCATCACACCCCACCCCAACACCCTACACCAATACAACAACACACAACCCCCAAACTAACCACAACACACTAACACACCCCTCCCCAAAACAACCTACTCCTACAATTTTTCACCCCAACATTCCAAATCAACCCTTCTCAACAACCTCCACCAACAGTGCACCAGAGCCCTCCCAAAGACCCTACACAACACACATTCCATCACACCACTCCCCAACACGCTACACCAACACAATATCACATTCCTCCCCAACACCCTACAACAACACACCATCATACCCCTCCCCAACACCCTACACCAACGCTCCATCACAACCCAACCCAACACCGTACACCAACACACCATCACACTGCTCCCCAACACCCTACACCAACACACCATCACACCCCTCCCCAACACACTACACCAACACACCATCACACCCTTCACCAACACCCTTCACCAACACTCCATCACAATCCAACACAACACCCTACACCAACACACCATCACACCCCAACACAACTCCCTACACCAAAACTCCATCGCAACCCAACGAAACACCCTACACCAACACACCATCACAATCCAACCCAACACCCTACACCAAAAGACCATCGCACCACTCCCCAACACCCTACGACAACACTCCATCACAACCGAACCCAACACCCTACACCAACACTCCATCACAACCCAACCCAACACCCTACACCAACACATCACACCTCTCCCCAACACTCCACTATGCCCCGCCCAACATCGTATACCAACACTCCATCACACCTCAACCCAACACCCTACACCATCACGCCATCGTAACCCAACCGAACACCCTACACCAACACACTATCACGGCCCTCCACAACACCTACACCAACAACATCACACCCTTCTCCAACACCCTACACCAACACTCCGTCATAACCCAAACGAACACCCTACACCAACACACCATCACACTCCTCCCCATCACCCTACACCAATACTCCATCACAACCCAACCCAACACTGTACACAAACACACCATCACGCCCCTCCACTACACCCTACACCAACACACCATCACGCCCCTCCCAACACCCTACACCAACACACCATCACGCTCCTCCCCAACACCCTACAAAAACACTCCATCACAACCCAACCAAACACCCTACACCAACACTACATCACAACCCAAACCGACACCCTACACCAACACTCCATCACAACCCAACCCAACTCCCTACACCAACAAACCATCAAACCCCTCCCCAACAGCCTACACCAACACTCCATCACAACCCAACCCAACTCCCTACACCAACACACCATCATTCCTCTCCCCAACACCCTACACCAACACACCATCACACCACTCACAACAACCTACACGGACACCATCATACCCTGCCCCAAAACACCCTACACCTGCAATCCTTCACTCCCCAACACTCCATTATGCCCTCCCAACATCGCAAACCAACACTCCATCACACCCCTCCCAAACACCCCCACAAACACTACATCATCCCACTCTGCAAAACCCTACACCAACAGTGCACCACACCGCTCCCAACACCATACAGCAACACACCATCACACTCCTCCCCAACACCCTACACCAACACTCCATCACAACCCAACCCAACACCCTACACCAACACACCATCACACCCCTCCCCAACACCCTACACCAACACTCCATCACAACCCAAACCAACACCCTACACCAACAATCCATCACAACCCAACCCAACACCCTACACCAACACTCCATCACAACCCAACCCAACTCCCTACACCAACACACCATCACACCTCTCCCCAACACCCTACACCAACACACCATCACACCACTCACAACACCCTACACGGACACCATCATACCCTGCCCCAAAACACCCTACACCTGCAATCCTTCACTCCCCAACACTCCATTATGCCCTCCCAACATCGCACACCAACACTCCATCACACTCCTCCCCAACACCCCCACAAACACTACATCATCCCCCTCTGCAAAACCCTACACCAACAGTGCACCACACCGCTCCCAACACCATACACCAACACACCATCACACTCCTCCCCAACACCCTACATCAACACTCCATCACAAGCCAACCCAACACCATACACCAACACACCATCACACTCCTCCCCAACACCGTACACCAACACTCCATCACAACCCAACCCAACACCCTACACCGACACACCATCACACCCCTCCCCAACACCCTACACCAACACTCCATCACAACCCAACTCAACACCGTACACCAACACACCATCACACCCCTCCCCAACACCCTAAACCAACACAATCACAGCCCAACACCCTACACCAACACTCGATCACAACCCAACCCAATACCCTACACCAGCACACCATCACACTCCACACCAACACCCTACACCAACACTCCATCACAATCCAACCCAACACCCTACACCAACACACCATCACACCCCTCCCCAACATCCTACACCAAAACTCCATCACAACCCAACCAAACTCCCTACAACAACACTCCATCACAACCCAACCTAACACCCTACACCAACACACCATCACACCCATCCCCAACACACTACAGCAAAACTCCAACGCAGCCCAACGAAACACCCTACACCAACACACCATCACAATCCAACCCAACACCCTACACCAAAACACCATCACACCACTCCCCAACACCCTACGCCAACACTCCATCACAACCCAACCCAACACACTACACCAAAACTGCATCACAACCCAACCAAACTCCCTACAACAACACTCCATCACAACCCAACCTAACACCCTACACCAACACACCATCACACCCATCCCCAACACACTACACCAAAACTCCATCGCAACCCAACGAAACACCCTACACCAACACATCATCACAATCCAACCCAACACCCCACACCAAAACACCATCACACCCTTCCCAAACGCACCACACTAACACTCCATCACGACCCAACCCAACACCCTACACCAACACATCACATCTCTCACCAACACTGACCATGCCCCACCCAACATCGTACACCAACACTCCATCACACCTCTCCCCAACACCCTAAACCAACACTCCATCACAACCCAACTCAACACCATACAACAACAATCCATCACACCCCTCCCCAACACCCTACACTGACACTCCATCGTAACCCAACCGAACACCCTACACCAACACACTATCACGGCCGTCCGCTACACCTACACCAACAACATCACACCCTTCTCCAACACCCTACACCAACACTCCGTCATAAGCCAAACGAACACCCTACACCAACACACCATCACACTCCTCCCCATCACCCTACACCAATACTCCATCACAACCCAACCCAACACTGTACACAAACACACCATCACGCCCCTCCACTATACCCTACACCAACACACCATCACACTCCTCCCCAACACCCGCCTACACCAACACACCATCACACTCCTCCCCAACACCCTACACCAACACTCCATCACAACCCAACCAAAGACCCTACACCAACACACCATTGTAACCCAAACAAACACCCTACACAAACACACTATCACACTCCTCCCCAACACCCTAAACCAACACTCCATCATATCTCTCCCCAACACCCTACACCAACACTCCATCATAACCCAACACAACACCCTACATCAACACTCCATCACACCCCTCCCCAACACCTACACCAACAACATCACACCCTTCTCCAACACCCTACACCAACTCACCATCACGCCCCTCCCCAACACCCTATACCAACACATCACACCTCTCCCCAATACTCCACTATGCCCCGCCCAACATCGTACACCAACACTCCATCACAAGCCAACCCAACACCGTACACCAACACGCCATCACACCACTCACAACACCCTACACCGACACCATCATACCCTGCCCCAAAACACCCTACACCTGCAATCCTTCACTCCCCAATACTCCATTATGCCCTCCCAACATCGCACACCAACACTCCATCACACCCCTCCCCAACACCCCCACAAACACTACATCATCGCCCTCTGCAAAACCCTACACCAACAGTGTACCACACCGCTCCCAACACCATACACCAACACACCATGACACTCCTCCCCAACACCCTACACCAACACTCCATCACAACCCAACCCAACACCATACACCAACACACCATCACACTCATCCCCAACACCGTACACCAACACTCCATCACAACCCAACCCAACACCGTACACCAACACACCATCACACCCCTCCCCACACCCTAAACCAACACAATCACAGCCCAACACCCTACAGCAACACTCGATCACAACCCAACCCAACACCCTACACCAACACTCCATCACACCCCTCCCCAAGACCCTACGCCAACACTCCATCACACTCCTCCCCAACACCCTACACCAACACTCCATCACAACCCAACCCACCCTACACCAACACATCATCACACCGCTCCCCAACTCCATTATGCCCCTCCCAACATCGTACACCTACACTCCATCACACTCCTCCACAACACCCTACACCAACACTCCATCACAACCCAACCCAACACTGTACACAAACACACCATCACGCCCCTCCCCAACACCCTACACCAACACACCATCACACCCCTCCACAACACCCTACACCAACACTCCATCACAACCCAACCCAACTCCCTACACCAACACACCATCACACCTCTCCCCAACACCCTACACCAACACACCATCACACCACTCACAACACCCTACACGGACACCATCATACCCTGCCCCAAAACACCCTACACCTGCAATCCTTCACTCCCCAACACTCCATTATGCCCTCCCAACATCGCACACCAACACTCCATCACACCCCTCCCCAACACCCCCACAAACACTACATCATCGCCCTCTGCAAAACCCTACACCAACAGTGTACCACACCGCTCCCAACACCATACACCAACACACCATGACACTCCTCCCCAACACCCTACACCAACACTCCATCACAACCCAACCCAACACCATACACCAACACACCATCACACTCATCCCCAACACCGTACACCAACACTCCATCACAACCCAACCCAACACCATACACCAACACACCATCACACTCATCCCCAACACCGTACACCAACACTCCATCACAACCCAACCCAACACCGTACACCAACACACCATCACACCCCTCCCCACACCCTAAACCAACACAATCACAGCCCAACACCCTACAGCAACACTCAATCACAACCCAACCCAACACCCTACACCAACACTCCATCACACCCCTCCCCAAGACCCTACGCCAACACTCCATCACACTCCTCCCCAACACCCTACACCAACACTCCATCACAACCCAACCCACCCTACACCAACACATCATCACACCGCTCCCCAACACTCCATTATGCCCCTCCCAACATCGTACACCTACACTCCATCACACTCCTCCACAACACCCTACACCAACACTCCATCACAACCCAACCCAACACTGTACACAAACACACCATTACGCCCCTCCCCAACACCCTACACCAACACACCATCACACCCCTCCACAACACCCTACACCAACACTCCATCACAACCCAACCCAACTCCCTACACCAACACACCATCACACCTCTCCCCAACACCCTACACCAACACACCATCACACCACTCACAACACCCTACACGGACACCATCATACCCTGCCCCAAAACACCCTACACCTGCAATCCTTCACTCCCCAACACTCCATTATGCCCTCCCAACATCGCACACCAACACTCCATCACACTCCTCCCCAACACCCCCACAAACACTACATCATCCCCCTCTGCAAAACCCTACACCAACAGTGCACCACACTGCTCCCAACACCATACACCAACACACCATCACACTCCTCCCCAACACCGTACACCAACACTCCATCACAACCCAACCCAACACCATACACCAACACACCATCACACTCCTCCCCAACACCGTACACCAACACTCCATCACAACACAACCCAACAACCTACACCAACACACCATCACACCCCTCCCCAACACCGTACACCAGCACTCCATCACAACCCAACTCAACACCGTACACCAACACACCATCACACCCCTCCCCAACACCCTAAACCAACACAATCACAGCCCAACACCCTACACCAACACTCGATCACAACCCAACCCAACACCCTACACCAGCACACCATCACACTCCACACCAACACCCTACAACAACACTCCACCATAATCCAACCCAACACCCTACACCAACACACCATCACACCCCTCCCCAACATCCTACACCAAAACTCCATCACAACCCAACCAAACTCCCTACAACAACACTCCATCACAATCCAACCCAACACCCTAAACCAACACTCCATCACAACCCAACTCAACACCATACAACAACACTCCAACACACCCCTCCCCAACACCCTACACTGACACTCCATCGTAACCCAACCGAACACCCTACACCAACACACTATCACGGCCCTCCGCTACACCTACACCAACAACATCACACCCTTCTCCAACACCCTACACCAACACTCCGTCATAAGCCAAACGAACACCCTACACAAACACACCATCACGCCCCTCCACTATACCCTACACCAACACACCATCACGCCCCTCCCCAACACCCTACACCAACACACCATCACACTCCTCCCCAACACCCTACACCAACACACCATCACACTCCTCCCCAACACCCTACACCAACACTCCATCACAACCCAACCAAAGACCCTACACCAACACACCATTGTAACCCAACCAAACACCCTACACCAACACACTATCACACTCCTCCCCAACACCCTACACCAACACTCCATCACACCACACCCCAACACCCTACATCAACACTCCATCATATCTCTCCCCAACACCCTACACCAACACTCCATCACACCCCTCCCCAACACCCCCACAAACACTACATCATCGCCCTCTGCAAAACCCTACACCAACAGTGTACCACACCGCTCCCAACACCATACACCAACACACCATGACACTCCTCCCCAACACCCTACACCAACACTCCATCACAACCCAACCCAACACCATACACCAACACACCATCACACTCATCCCCAACACCGTACACCAACACTCCATCACAACCCAACCCAACACCGTACACCAACACACCATCACACCCCTCCCCACACCCTAAACCAACACAATCACAGCCCAACACCCTACAGCAACACTCGATCACAACCCAACCCAACACCCTACACCAACACTCCATCACACCCCTCCCCAAGACCCTACGCCAACACTCCATCACACTCCTCCCCAACACCCTACACCAACACTCCATCACAACCCAACCCACCCTACACCAACACATCATCACACCGCTCCCCAACTCCATTATGCCCCTCCCAACATCGTACACCTACACTCCATCACACTCCTCCACAACACCCTACACCAACACTCCATCACAACCCAACCCAACACTGTACACAAACACACCATCACGCCCCTCCCCAACACCCTACACCAACACACCATCACACCCCTCCACAACACCCTACACCAACACTCCATCACAACCCAACCCAACTCCCTACACCAACACACCATCACACCTCTCCCCAACACCCTACACCAACACACCATCACACCACTCACAACACCCTACACGGACACCATCATACCCTGCCCCAAAACACCCTACACCTGCAATCCTTCACTCCCCAACACTCCATTATGCCCTCCCAACATCGCACACCAACACTCCATCACACCCCTCCCCAACACCCCCACAAACACTACATCATCGCCCTCTGCAAAACCCTACACCAACAGTGTACCACACCGCTCCCAACACCATACACCAACACACCATGACACTCCTCCCCAACACCCTACACCAACACTCCATCACAACCCAACCCAACACCATACACCAACACACCATCACACTCATCCCCAACACCGTACACCAACACTCCATCACAACCCAACCCAACACCATACACCAACACACCATCACACTCATCCCCAACACCGTACACCAACACTCCATCACAACCCAACCCAACACCGTACACCAACACACCATCACACCCCTCCCCACACCCTAAACCAACACAATCACAGCCCAACACCCTACAGCAACACTCAATCACAACCCAACCCAACACCCTACACCAACACTCCATCACACCCCTCCCCAAGACCCTACGCCAACACTCCATCACACTCCTCCCCAACACCCTACACCAACACTCCATCACAACCCAACCCACCCTACACCAACACATCATCACACCGCTCCCCAACACTCCATTATGCCCCTCCCAACATCGTACACCTACACTCCATCACACTCCTCCACAACACCCTACACCAACACTCCATCACAACCCAACCCAACACTGTACACAAACACACCATTACGCCCCTCCCCAACACCCTACACCAACACACCATCACACCCCTCCACAACACCCTACACCAACACTCCATCACAACCCAACCCAACTCCCTACACCAACACACCATCACACCTCTCCCCAACACCCTACACCAACACACCATCACACCACTCACAACACCCTACACGGACACCATCATACCCTGCCCCAAAACACCCTACACCTGCAATCCTTCACTCCCCAACACTCCATTATGCCCTCCCAACATCGCACACCAACACTCCATCACACTCCTCCCCAACACCCCCACAAACACTACATCATCCCCCTCTGCAAAACCCTACACCAACAGTGCACCACACTGCTCCCAACACCATACACCAACACACCATCACACTCCTCCCCAACACCGTACACCAACACTCCATCACAACCCAACCCAACACCATACACCAACACACCATCACACTCCTCCCCAACACCGTACACCAACACTCCATCACAACACAACCCAACAACCTACACCAACACACCATCACACCCCTCCCCAACACCGTACACCAGCACTCCATCACAACCCAACTCAACACCGTACACCAACACACCATCACACCCCTCCCCAACACCCTAAACCAACACAATCACAGCCCAACACCCTACACCAACACTCGATCACAACCCAACCCAACACCCTACACCAGCACACCATCACACTCCACACCAACACCCTACAACAACACTCCACCATAATCCAACCCAACACCCTACACCAACACACCATCACACCCCTCCCCAACATCCTACACCAAAACTCCATCACAACCCAACCAAACTCCCTACAACAACACTCCATCACAATCCAACCCAACACCCTAAACCAACACTCCATCACAACCCAACTCAACACCATACAACAACACTCCAACACACCCCTCCCCAACACCCTACACTGACACTCCATCGTAACCCAACCGAACACCCTACACCAACACACTATCACGGCCCTCCGCTACACCTACACCAACAACATCACACCCTTCTCCAACACCCTACACCAACACTCCGTCATAAGCCAAACGAACACCCTACACAAACACACCATCACGCCCCTCCACTATACCCTACACCAACACACCATCACGCCCCTCCCCAACACCCTACACCAACACACCATCACACTCCTCCCCAACACCCTACACCAACACACCATCACACTCCTCCCCAACACCCTACACCAACACTCCATCACAACCCAACCAAAGACCCTACACCAACACACCATTGTAACCCAACCAAACACCCTACACCAACACACTATCACACTCCTCCCCAACACCCTACACCAACACTCCATCACACCACACCCCAACACCCTACATCAACACTCCATCATATCTCTCCCCAACACCCTACACCAACACTCCATCACACCCCTCCACAACACCCTACACCAACACTCCATCACAACCCAACCCTACACCGTACACCAACACACCATCACACCCCTCCCCACACCCTAAACCAACACAATCACAGCCCAACACCCTACAGCAACACTCGATCACAACCCAACCCAACACCCTACACCAACACTCCATCACACCCCTCGCCAAGACCCTACGCCAACACTCCATCACAGCCCTCCCCAATACCCTACACCAACACTCCATCACAACCCAACCAAACACACTACACCAACACACTATCACACTCCTCCCCAACACCCTACGCCAACACTCCATCACACTCCTCCCCAACACCCTACACCAACACTCCATCACAACCCAACCCACCCTACACCAACACATCATCACACCGCTCCACAACACTCCATTATGCCCCTCCCAACATCGTACACCTACACTCCATCACACTCCTCCACAACACCCTACACCAACACTCCATCACACCCCTCCCAAACACCCCCACAAACACTACATCATCCCCCCCTGCAAAACCCTACACCAACAGTGCACCACACCGCTCCCAACACCATACAGCAACACACCATCACACTCCTCCCCAACACCCTACACCAACACTCCATCACAACCCAACCCAACACCCTACACCAACACACCATCACACCCCTCCCCAACACCCTACACCAACACTCCATCACAACCCAAACCAACACCCTACACCAACAATCCATCACAACCCAACCCAACAGCCTACACCAACACTCCATCACAACCCAACCCAACTCCCTACACCAACACACCATCACACCTCTCCCCAACACCCTACACCAACCCACCATCACACCTCTCCCCAACACCCTACACCAACCCACCATCACACCACTCACAACACCCTACACGGACACCATCATACCCTGCCCCAAAACACCCTACACCTGCAATCCTTCACTCCCCAACACTCCATTATGCCCTCCCAACATCGCACACCAACACTCCATCACACTCCTCCCCAACACCCCCACAAACACTACATCATCCCCCTCTGCAAAACCCTACACCAACAGTGCACCACACCGCTCCCAACACCATACACCAACACACCATCACACTCCTCCCCACCCTACACCAACACTCCATCACAACCCAACCCAACACCATACACCAACACACCATCACACTCCTCCCCAACACCGTACACCAACACTCCATCACAACCCAACCCAACACCCTACACCAACACACCATCACACCCCTCCCCAACACCCTACACCAACACTCCATCACAACCCAACTCAACACCGTACACCAACACACCATCACACCCCTCCCCAACACCCTAAACCAACACAATCACAGCCCAACACCCTACACCAACACTCGATCACAACCCAACCCAACACCCTACACCAGCACACCATCACACTCCACACCAACACCCTACAACAACACTCCATCACAACCCAACCAAACACCCTACACCAACATCACAATCCAACCCAACACCCTACACCAACACACCATCACACCCCTCCCCAACATCCTACACCAAAACTCCATCACAACCCAACCAAACTCCCTACAACAACACTCCATCACAACCCAACCTAACACCCTACACCAACACACCATCACACCCATCCCCAACACACTACACCAAAACTCCATCGCAACCCAACGAAACACCCTACACCAACACATCATCACAATCCAACCCAACACCCTACACCAAAACACCATCACACCCTTCCCAAACGCACTACACTAACACTCCATCACAACCCAACCCAACACCCTACACCAACACATCACATCTCTCACCAACACTGACCATGCCCCACCCAACATCGTACACCAACACTCCATCACACCTCTCCCCAACACCCTAAACCAACACTCCATCACAACCCAACTCAACACCATACAACAACACACCATCACGCCCCTCCACTATACCCTACACCAACACACCATCACGCCCCTCCCCAACACCCTACACCAACACACCATCACACTCCTCCCCAACACCCTACACCAACACACCATCACCTCCCCAACACCCTACACCAACACTCCATTACAACCCAACCAAAGACCCTACACCAACACACCATTGTAACCCAACCAAACACCCTACACCAACACACTATCACACTCCTCCCCAACACCCTACACCAACACTCCATCACACCACACCCCAACACCCTACATCAACACTGCATCATATCTCTCCCCAACACCCTACACCAACACTCCATCACACCCCTCCCCAACACCCTACACCAACACTCCATCACAACCCAACCCTACACCGTACACCAACACACCATCACACCCCTCCCCACACCCTAAACCAACACAATCACAGCCCAACACCCTACAGCAACACTCGATCACAACCCAACCCAACACCCTACACCAACACTCCATCACACCCCTCCCCAAGACCCTACGCCAACACTCCATCACACTCCTCCCCAACACCCTACACCAACACTCCATCACAACCCAACCCACCCTACACCAACACATCATCACACCGCTCCCCAACACTCCATTATGCCCCTCCCAACATCGTACACCTACACTCCATCACACTCCTCCACAACACCCTACACCAACACTCCATCACAACCCAACCCAACACAGTACAAAAACACACCATCACGCCCCTCCCCAACACCCTACACCAACACACCATCACACCCCTCCCCAACACCCTACACCAACACCCCATTACAACGCAACCCAACACCATACACCAACACTCCATCACAACCCAACCTAACATGCTACACCAACACACCATCACACCTCTCACCAACACTCCATTATGCCCCTCCCAACATCGTACACCAACACTCCATCACACCCCTCCCCAACATCCCCACAAACACTTCATCAACCCCCTCTGCAAAACCCTACACCAACAGTGCACCACACCGCTCCCAACACCATACACCAGCACACCATCACACTCCTCCCCAACACCCTACACCAACACTCCATCACTACCCAACCCAACACCATACACCAACACACCATCACACTCCTCCCCAACACCCTACACCAACACTCCATCACAACCCAACCCAACACCCTACACCAACACACCATCACACCCCTCCCCAACACCCTACACCAACACTCCATCACAACCCAACTCAACACCGTACACCAACACACCATCACACCCCTCCCCAACACCCTAAACCAACACAATCACAGCCCAACACCCTACACCAACACTCGATCACAACCCAACCCAACACCCTACACCAGCACACCATCACACTCCACACCAACACCCTACAACAACACTCCATCACAACCCAACCAAACACCCTACACCAACATCACAATCCAACCCAACACCCTACACCAACACACCATCACACCCCTCCCCAACATCCTACACCAAAACTCCATCACAACCCAACCAAACTCCCTACAACAACACTCCATCACAACCCAACCTAACACCCTACACCAACACATCACATCTCTCACCAACACTGACCATGCCCCACCCAACATCGTACACCAACACTCCATCACACCTCTCCCCAACACCCTAAACCAACACTCCATCACAACCCAACTCAACACCATACAACAACACACCATCACGCCCCTCCACTATACCCTACACCAACACACCATCACGCCCCTCCCCAACACCCTACACCAACACACCATCACACTCCTCCCCAACACCCTACACCAACACACCATCACCTCCCCAACACCCTACACCAACACTCCATCACAACCCAACCAAAGACCCTACACCAACACACCATTGTAACCCAACCAAACACCCTACACCAACACACTATCACACTCCTCCCCAACACCCTACACCAACATTCCATCACACCACACCCCAACACCCTACATCAACACTCCATCATATCTCTCCCCAACACCCTACACCAACACTCCATCACACCCCTCCCCAACACCCTACACCAACACTCCATCACAACCCAACCCTACACCGTACACCAACACACCATCACACCCCTCCCCACACCCTAAACCAACACAATCACAGCCCAACACCCTACAGCAACACTCGATCACAACCCAACCCAACACCCTGCACCAACACTCCATCACACCCCTCCCCAAGACCCTACGCCAACACTCCATCACACTCCTCCCCAACACCCTACACCAACACTCCATCACAACCCAACCCACCCTACACCAACACATCATCACACCGCTCCCCAACACTCCATTATGCCCCTCCCAACATCGTACACCTACACTCCATCACACTCCTCCACAACACCCTACACCAACACTCCATCACAACCCAACCCAACACAGTACAAAAACACACCATCACGCCCCTCCCCAACACCCTACACCAACACACCATCACACCCCTCCCCAACACCCTACACCAACACCCCATTACAACGCAACCCAACACCATACACCAACACTCCATCACAACCCAACCTAACATGCTACACCAACACACCATCACACCTCTCACCAACACTCCATTATGCCCCTCCCAACATCGTACACCAACACTCCATCACACCCCTCCCCAACATCCCCACAAACACTTCATCAACCCCCTCTGCAAAACCCTACACCAACAGTGCACCACACCGCTCCCAACACCATACACCAGCACACCATCACACTCCTCCCCAACACCCTACACCAACACTCCATCACTACCCAACCCAACACCATACACCAACACACCATCACACTCCTCCCCAACACCGTACACCAACACTCCATCACAACCCAACCCAACACCCTACACCAACACACCATCACACCCCTCCCCAACACCCTACACCAACACTCCATCACAACCCAACTCAACACCGTACACCAACACACCATCACACCCCTCCCCAACACCCTAAACCAACACAATCACAGCCCAACACCCTACACCAACACTCGATCACAACCCAACCCAACAACCTACACCAGCACACCATCACACTCCACACCAACACCCTACAACAACACTCCATCACAACCCAACCAAACACCCTACACCAACATCACAATCCAACCCAACACCCTACACCAACACACCATCACACCCCTCCCCAACATCCTACACCAAAACTCCATCACAACCCAACCAAACTCCCTACAACAACACTCCATCACAACCCAACCTAACACCCTACACCAACACACCATCACACCCATCCCCAAAACACTACACCAAAACTCCATCGCAACCCAACGAAACACCCTACACCAACACATCATCACAATCCAACCCAACACCCTACACCAAAACACCATCACACCCTTCCCAAACGCACTACACTAACACTCCATCACAACCCAACCCAACACCCTACACCAACACATCACATCTCTCACCAACACTGACCATGCCCCACCCAACATCGTACACCAACACTCCATCACACCTCTCCCCAACACCCTAAACCAACACTCCATCACAACCCAACTCAACACCATACAACAACACACCATCACGCCCCTCCACTATACCCTACACCAACACACCATCACGCCCCTCCCCAACACCCTACACCAACACACCATCACACTCCTCCCCAACACCCTACACCAACACACCATCACCTCCCCAACACCCTACACCAACACTCCATCACAACCCAACCAAAGACCCTACACCAACACACCATTGTAACCCAACCAAACACCCTACACCAACACACTATCACACTCCTCCCCAACACCCTACACCAACACTCCATCACACCACACCCCAACACCCTACATCAACACTCCATCATATCTCTCCCCAACACCCTACACCAACACTCCATCACACCCCTCCACAACACCCTACACCAACACTCCATCACAACCCAACCCTACACCGTACACCAACACACCATCACACCCCTCCCCACACCCTAAACCAACACAATCACAGCCCAACACCCTACAGCAACACTCGATCACAACCCAACCCAACACCCTACACCAACACTCCATCACACCCCTCGCCAAGACCCTACGCCAACACTCCATCACACTCCTCCCCAACACCGTACACCAACACTCCATCACAACCCAACCCAACACCCTACACCAACACACCATCACACCCCTCCCCAACACCCTACACCAACACTCCATCACAACCCAACTCAACACCGTACACCAACACACCATCACACCCCTCCCCAACACCCTAAACCAACACAATCACAGCCCAACACCCTACACCAACACTCGATCACAAACCAACCCAACACCCTACACCAGCACACCATCACACTCCACACCAACACCCTACAACAACACTCCATCACAACCCAACCAAACACCCTACACCAACACTCCATCACAATCCAACCCAACACCCTACACCAACACACCATCACACCCCTCCCCAACATCCTACACCAAAACTCCATCACAACCCAACCAAACTCCCTACAACAACACTCCATCACAACCCAACCTAACACCCTACACCAACACACCATCACACCCATCCCCAACACACTACACCAAAACTCCATCGCAACCCAACGAAACACCCTACACCAACACATCATCACAATCCAACCCAACACCCTACACCAAAACACCATCACACCCTTCCCAAACGCACTACAATAACACTCCATCACAACCCAACCCAACACCCTACACCAACACATCACATCTCTCACCAACACTGACCATGCCCCACCCAACATCGTACACCAACACTCCATCACACCTCTCCCCAACACCCTAAACCAACACTCCATCACAACCCAACTCAACACCATACAACAACACACCATCATGCCCCTCCACTATACCCTACACCAACACACCATCACGCCCCTCCCCAACACCCTACACCAACACACCATCACACTCCTCCCCAACACCCTACACCAACACACCATCACCTCCCCAACACCCTACACCAACACTCCATCACAACCCAACCAAAGACCCTACACCAACACACCATTGTAACCCAACCAAACAC
Organism: Hypanus sabinus; assembly: GCF_030144855.1. NCBI lineage: Eukaryota > Metazoa > Chordata > Chondrichthyes > Myliobatiformes > Dasyatidae > Hypanus > Hypanus sabinus. Next base: position 95,804,582 of record NC_082707.1, on the reverse strand, counting down.
CCTACACCAACACACTATCACACTCCTCCCCAACACCCTACACCAACACTCCATCACACCACACCCCAACACCCTACATCAACACTCCATCATATCTCTCCCCAACACCCTACACCAACACTCCATCACACCCCTCCCCAACACCCTACACCAACACTCCATCACAACCCAACCCAACACCCTACACCAACACTCCATCACACCCCTCCCCAAGACCCTACGCCAACACCCCATCACACTCCTCCCCAACATCCCCACAAACACTTCATCAACCCCCTCTGCAAAACCCTACACCAACAGTGCACCACACCGCTCCCAACACCATACACCAGCACACCATCACACTGCTCCCCAACACCCTACACCAACACTCCATCACTACCCAACCCAACACTATGCCCCGCCCAACGTCGTACACCAACACTCCATCACAAACCAACCAAACAACGTACACCAACACACCATCACTGCCCTCCACAACACCTACACCAACAACATCACACCCTTCTCCAACAACCTACACCAACACTCCATCACAACCCAACCCAACACCCTACACCAACACTCCATCACACCCCTCCCGAGCACCCTACAGCAACACTCCATCACAACCCGAACCAACACCCTACATCAACACATCATCACACTCCTCCCCAACACCCTACACCAGCACTCCATCACAACCCAAGCCAACACCCTACACCAACACTCTATCACAACCCAACACAACACCCTACACCAACACACCATCACACTCCATCCCAACACCCTACACCAACACTCCATCACAACCCAACCCAACACTGTACACCAACACACCACCACGCCCCTCCCCAACACCCCCTACACCAACACACCATCACAACCCAACCCAACACTGTACACCAACACACCACCACGCCCCTCCCCAACACCCCCTACACCAACACACCATTACACTCCTCCCCCACACCCTACACCAACACTCCATCACAACCCAACCCAACACTGTACACAAACACACCATCACGCCCCTCCACTATACCCTACACCAACACACCATCACACTCCTCCCCAACACCCTACACCAACACATCATCACACCCCTCCCCAACACCCTACACCAGCACTCCATCACAACCCAAGCCAACACCCTACACCAACACTCTATCACAACCCAACACAACACCCTACACCAACACACCATTACACTCCTCCCCCACACCCTACACCAACACTCCATCACAACCCAACCCAACACTGTACACAAACACACCATCACGCCCCTCCACTATACCCTACACCAACACACCATCACACTCCTCCCCAACACCCTACACCAACACACCATCACACTCCTCCCCAACACCCTACACCAACACTCCATCACAACCCAACCAAAGACCCTACACCAACACACCATTGTAACCCAACCAAGCACCCTACACAAACACATTATCACACTCCTCCCCAACACCCTAAACCAACACTCCATCACACCACTCCCCAACACCCTACATCAACACTCCATCATATCTCTCCCCAACACCCTACACCAACAATCCATCACAACCCAACCCAACACCCTACACCAACACTCCATCACAACCCAACCCAACTCCCTACACCAACACACCATCACACCTCTCCCCAACACCCTACACCAACACACCATCACACCACTCACAACACCCTACACGGACACCATCATACCCTGCCCCAAAACACCCTACATCTGCAATCCTTCACTCCCCAACACTCCATTATGCCCTCCCAACATCGCACACCAACACTCCATCACACTCCTCCCCAACACCCCCACAAACACTACATCATCCCCCTCTGCAAAACCCTACACCAACAGTGCACCACACCGCTCCCAACACCATACACCAACACACCATCACACTCCTCCCCAACACCCTACACCAACACTCCATCACAACCCAACCCAACACCATACACCAACACACCATCACACTCCTCCCCAACACCGTACACCAACACTCCATCACAACCCAACCCAACACCCTACACCAACACACCATCACACCCCTCCCCAACACCCTACACCAACACTCCATCACAACCCAACCCAACACAGTACACAAACACACCATCACGCCCCTCCCCAACACCCTACACCAACACACCATCACACCCCTACCCAACATCCTACACCAAAACTCCATCACAACCCAACCAAACTCCCTACAACAACACTCCATCACAACCCAACCTAACACCCTACACCAACACACCATCACACCCATCCCCAACACACTACACCAAAACTCCATCGCAACCCAACGAAACACCCTACACCAACACATCATCACAATCCAACCCAACACCCTACACCAAAACACCATCACACCCTTCCCAAACGCACTACACTAACACTCCATCACAACCCAACCCAACACCCTACATCAACACATCACATCTCTCACCAACACTGACCATGCCCCACCCAACATCGTACACCAACACTCCATCACACCTCTCCCCAACACCCTAAACGAACACTCCATCACAACCCAACTCAACACCATACAACAACACTCCATCACACCCCTCCCCAACACCCTACACTGACACTCCATCGTAACCCAACCGAACACCCTACACCAACACACTATCACGGCCCTCCGCTACACCTACACCAACAACATCACACCCTTCTCCAACACCCTACACCAACACTCCGTCATAAGCCAAACGAACACCCTACACCAACACACCATCACACTCCTCCCCATCACCCTACACCAATACTCCATCACAACCCAACCCAACACTGTACACAAACACACCATCACGCCCCTCCACTATACCCTACACCAACACACCATCACGCCCCTCCCCAACACCCTACACCAACACACCATCACACTCCTCCCCAACACCCGCCTACACCAACACACCATCACACTCCTCCCCAACACCCTACACCAACACTCCATCACAACCCAACCAAAGACCCTACACCAACACACCATTGTAACCCAACCAAACACCCTACACCAACACACTATCACACTCCTCCCCAACACCCTACACCAACACTCCATCACACCACTCCCCAACACCCTACATCAACACTCCATCATATCTCTCCCCAACACCCTACACCAACACTCCATCACAACCCAACTCAACACCCTACATCAACACTCCATTACACCCCTCCCCAACACCTACACCAACAACATCACACCCTTCTCCAACACCCTACACCAACTCACCATCACGCCCCTCCCCAACACCCTATACCAACACATCACACCTCTCCCCAATACTCCACTATGCCCCGCCCAACATCGTACACCAACACTCCATCACAAGCCAACCCAACACCGTACACCAACACGCCATCACACCACTCACAACACCCTACACCGACACCATCATACCCTGCCCCAAAACACCCTACACCTGCAATCCTTCACTCCCCAATACTCCATTATGCCCTCCCAACATCGCACACCAACACTCCATCACACCCCTCCCCAACACCCCCACAAACACTACATCATCGCCCTCTGCAAAACCCTACACCAACAGTGTACCACACCGCTCCCAACACCATACACCAACACACCATCACACTCCTCCCCAACACCCTACACCAACACTCCATCACAACCCAACCCAACACCATACACCAACACACCATCACACTCCTCCCCAACACCCGACACCAACACTCCATCACAACCCAACCCAACACCCTACACCAACACACCATCACACCCCTCCCCAACACCCTACACCAACACTCCATCACAACCCAAACCAACACCGTACACCAACACACCATCACACCCCTCCCCACACCCTAAACCAACACAATCACAGCGCAACACCCTACAGCAACACTCGATCACAACCCAACCCAACACCCTACACCAACACTCCATCACACCCCTCCCCAAGACCCTACGCCAACACTCCATCACACTCCTCCCCAACACACTACACCAACACTCCATCACAACCCAACCCAACCTACACCAACACTCCATCACAACCCAACCCAACACCCTACACCAACACTCCATCACACCCCTCCCGAGCACCCTACAGCAACACTCCATCACAACCCGAACCAACACCCTACATCAACACATCATCACACTCCTCCCCAACACCCTACACCAGCACTCCATCACAACCCAAGCCAACACCCTACACCAACACTCTATCACAACCCAACACAACACCCTACACCAACACACCATCACACTCCATCCCAACACCCTACACCAACACTCCATCACAACCCAACCCAACACTGTACACCAACACACCACCACGCCCCTCCCCAACACCCCCTACACCAACACACCATCACGCCCCTCCCCAACACCCTCCACCAACACACCATTACACTCCTCCCCCACACCCTACACCAACACTCCATCACAACCCAACCCAACACTGTACACAAACACACCATCACGCCCCTCCACTATACCCTACACCAACACACCATCACACTCCTCCCCAACACCCTACACCAACACATCATCACACTCCTCCCCAACACCCTACACCAGCACTCCATCACAACCCAAGCCAACACCCTACACCAACACTCTATCACAACCCAACACAACACCCTACACCAACACACCATTACACTCCTCCCCCACACCCTACACCAACACTCCATCACAACCCAACCCAACACTGTACACAAACACACCATCACGCCCCTCCACTATACCCTACACCAACACACCATCACACTCCTCCCCAACACCCTACACCAACACACCATCACACTCCTCCCCAACACCCTACACCAACACTCCATCACAACCCAACCAAAGACCCTACACCAACACACCATTGTAACCCAACCAAGCACCCTACACAAACACATTATCACACTCCTCCCCAACACCCTAAACCAACACTCCATCACACCACTCCCCAACACCCTACACCAACAATCCATCACAACCCAACCCAACACCCTACACCAACACTCCATCACAACCCAACCCAACTCCCTACACCAACACACCATCACACCTCTCCCCAACACCCTACACCAACACACCATCACACCACTCACAACACCCTACACGGACACCATCATACCCTGCCCCAAAACACCCTACATCTGCAATCCTTCACTCCCCAACACTCCATTATTCCCTCCCAACATCGCACACCAACACTCCATCACACTCCTCCCCAACACCCCCACAAACACTACATCATCCCCCTCTGCAAAACCCTACACCAACAGTGCACCACACCGCTCCCAACACCATACACCAACACACCATCACACTCCTCCCCAACACCCTACACCAACACTCCATCACAACCCAACCCAACACCATACACCAACACACCATCACACTCCTCCCCAACACCGTACACCAACACTCCATCACAACCCAACCCAACACCCTACACCAACACACCATCACACCCCTCCCCAACACCCTACACCAACACTCCATCACAACCCAACCCAACACAGTACACAAACACACCATCACGCCCCTCCCCAACACCCTACACCAACACACCATCACACCCCTACCCAACATCCTACACCAAAACTCCATCACAACCCAACCAAACTCCCTACAACAACACTCCATCACAACCCAACCTAACACCCTACACCAACACACCATCACACCCATCCCCAACACACTACACCAAAACTCCATCGCAACCCAACGAAACACCCTACACCAACACATCATCACAATCCAACCCAACACCCTACACCAAAACACCATCACACCCTTCCCAAACGCACTACACTAACACTCCATCACAACCCAACCCAACACCCTACATCAACACATCACATCTCTCACCAACACTGACCATGCCCCACCCAACATCGTACACCAACACTCCATCACACCTCTCCCCAACACCCTAAACGAACACTCCATCACAACCCAACTCAACACCATACAACAACACTCCATCACACCCCTCCCCAACACCCTACACTGACACTCCATCGTAACCCAACCGAACACCCTACACCAACACACTATCACGGCCCTCCGCTACACCTACACCAACAACATCACACCCTTCTCCAACACCCTACACCAACACTCCGTCATAAGCCAAACGAACACCCTACACCAACACACCATCACACTCCTCCCCATCACCCTACACCAATACTCCATCACAACCCAACCCAACACTGTACACAAACACACCATCACGCCCCTCCACTATACCCTACACCAACACACCATCACGCCCCTCCCCAACACCCTACACCAACACACCATCACACTCCTCCCCAACACCCGCCTACACCAACACACCATCACACTCCTCCCCAACACCCTACACCAACACTCCATCACAACCCAACCAAAGACCCTACACCAACACACCATTGTAACCCAACCAAACACCCTACACCAACACACTATCACACTCCTCCCCAACACCCTACACCAACACTCCATCACACCACTCCCCAACACCCTACATCAACACTCCATCATATCTCTCCCCAACACCCTACACCAACACTCCATCACAACCCAACTCAACACCCTACATCAACACTCCATTACACCCCTCCCCAACACCTACACCAACAACATCACACCCTTCTCCAACACCCTACACCAACTCACCATCACGCCCCTCCCCAACACCCTATACCAACACATCACACCTCTCCCCAATACTCCACTATGCCCCGCCCAACATCGTACACCAACACTCCATCACAAGCCAACCCAACACCGTACACCAACACGCCATCACACCACTCACAACACCCTACACCGACACCATCATACCCTGCCCCAAAACACCCTACACCTGCAATCCTTCACTCCCCAATACTCCATTATGCCCTCCCAACATCGCACACCAACACTCCATCACACCCCTCCCCAACACCCCCACAAACACTACATCATCGCCCTCTGCAAAACCCTACACCAACAGTGTACCACACCGCTCCCAACACCATACACCAACACACCATCACACTCCTCCCCAACACCCTACACCAACACTCCATCACAACCCAACCCAACACCATACACCAACACACCATCACACTCCTCCCCAACACCCGACACCAACACTCCATCACAACCCAACCCAACACCCTACACCAACACACCATCACACCCCTCCCCAACACCCTACACCAACACTCCATCACAACCCAACCCAACACCGTACACCAACACACCATCACACCCCTCCCCACACCCTAAACCAACACAATCACAGCGCAACACCCTACAGCAACACTCGATCACAACCCAACCCAACACCCTACACCAACACTCCATCACACCCCTCCCCAAGACCCTACGCCAACACTCCATCACACTCCTCCCCAACACACTACACCAACACTCCATCACAACCCAACCCAACCTACACCAACACATCATCACACCGCTCCCCAACACTCCATTATGCCCCTCCCAACATCGTACACCTACACTCCATCACACTCCTCCACAACACCCTACACCAACACTCCATCACAACCCAACCCAACACAGTACACAAACACACCATCACGCCCCTCCACAACACCCTACACCAACACACCATCACACCCCTCCCCAACACCCTACACCAACACCCCATTAAAACGCAACCCAACACCATACACCAACACTCCATCACAACCCAACCTAACATGCTACACCAACACACCATCACACCTCTCACCAACACTCCATTATGCCCCTCCCAACATCGTACACCAGCACTCCATCACACCCCTCCCCAACATCCCCACAAACACTTCATCAACCCACTCTGCAAAACCCTACACCAACAGTGCACCACACCGCTCCCAACACCATACACCAGCACACCATCACACTGCTCCCCAACACCCTACACCAACACTCCATCACTACCCAACCCAACACGGTACACCAACACACCATCACGCCCCTCCCCAACACCCTACACCAACACATCACACCTATCCCCAACACTACACTATGCCCCGCCCAATGTCGTACACCAACACTCCATCACAAACCAACCCAACACCGTACACCAACACACCATCACTGCCCTCCACAACACCTACACCAACAACATCACACCCTTCTCCAACAACCTACACCAGCACTCCATCACAACACAACCCAACACCCTACACCAACACACCATCACACTCCATCCCAACACCCTACACCAACACTCCATCACACCCCTCCCGAACACCCTACAGCAGCACTCCATCACAACCCAAACCAACACCCTACATCAACACATCATCACACTCCTCCCCAACACCCTACACCAGCACTCCATCACAACCCAAGCCAACACCCTACACCAACACTCTATCACAACCCAACACAACACCCTACACCAACACACCATCACACTCCATCCCAACACCCTACACCAACACTCCATCACAACCCAACCCAACACTGTACACCAACACACCACCACGCCCCTCCCCAACACCCTACACCAACACACCATCACGCCCCTCCCCAACACCCTCCACCAACACACCATTACACTCCTCCCCAACACCCTACACCAACACTCCATCACAACCCAACCCAACACCCTACACCAACCCAACATTACACTCCTCCACTACACCCTACACCAACACTCCATCACATCCCAACCCAACACTGTACACAAACACACCATCACGCCCCTCCCCAACACCCTACACCAACACACCATCACGCCCCTCCCCAACACCCTACAAAAACACACCATCACACACCTCCCCAACACCCTACAAAAACACTCCATCACACCCCTCCCCAACATCCCCACAAACACTTCATCAACCCACTCTGCAAAACCCTACACCAACAGTGCACCACACCGCTCCCAACACCATACACCAGCACACCATCACACTGCTCCCCAACACCCTACACCAACACTCCATCACTACCCAACCCAACACGGTACACCAACACACCATCACGCCCCTCCCCAACACCCTACACCAACACATCACACCTATCCCCAACACTACACTATGCCCCGCCCAACGTCGTACACCAACACTCCATCACAAACCAACCCAACACCGTACACCAACACACCATCACTGCCCTCCACAACACCTACACCAACAACATCACACCCTTCTCCAACAACCTACACCAGCACTCCATCACAACACAACCCAACACCCTACACCAACACACCATCACACTCCATCCCAACACCCTACACCAACACTCCATCACACCCCTCCCGAACACCCTACAGCAGCACTCCATCACAACCCAAACCAACACCCTACATCAACACATCATCACACTCCTCCCCAACACCCTACACCAGCACTCCATCACAACCCAAGCCAACACCCTACACCAACACTCTATCACAACCCAACACAACACCCTACACCAACACACCATCACACTCCATCCCAACACCCTACACCAACACTCCATCACAACCCAACCCAACACTGTACACCAACACACCACCACGCCCCTCCCCAACACCCTACACCAACACACCATCACGCCCCTCCCCAACACCCTCCACCAACACACCATTACACTCCTCCCCAACACCCTACACCAACACTCCATCACAACCCAACCCAACACCCTACACCAACCCAACATTACACTCCTCCACAACACCCTACACCAACACTCCATCACATCCCAACCCAACACTGTACACAAACACACCATCACGCCCCTCCCCAACACCCTACACCAACACACCATCACGCCCCTCCCCAACACCCTACAAAAACACACCATCACACACCTCCCCAACACCCTACAAAAACACTCCATCACAAACCAACCAAACACCCTACACCAACACACCATCACAATCCAACCCAACACCCTACACCAACACACCAGCACACCACTCCCCAACACCCTACACCAACACTCCATCACAACCCAAACCAACACCCTACACCAACAATCCATCACAACCCAACCCAACACCCTACACCAACACTCCATCACAACCCAACCCAACTCCCTACACCAACACAGCATCACACCTCTCCCCAACACCCTACACCAACACACCATCACACCACTCACAACACCCTACACGGACACCATCATACCCTGCCCCAAAACACCCTACATCTGCAATCCTTCACTCCCCAACACTCCATTATGCCCTCCCAACATTGCACACCAACACTCCATCACACTCCTCCCCAACACCCCCACAAACACTACATCATCCCCCTCTGCAAAACGCTACACCAACAGTGCACCACACCGCTCCCAACACCATACACCAACACACCATCAGACTCCCCCCAAACACCCTACACCAACACTCCATCACAACCCAACCCAACACCATACACCAACACACCATCACACTCCTCCCCAACACCCTACACTAACACTCCATCACAACCCAACCCAACACCCTACACCAACACACCATTACACTGCTCCCCAACACCCTACACCAACACTCCATCAGAACCCAACCCAACACCCTACACCAACACACCATCACACTCCATCCCAACACCCTACAACAACACTCCATCACACCCCTCCCGAACACCCTACAGCAACACTCCATCACAACCCAAACCAACACCCTACATCAACACATCATCACACTCCTCCCCAACACCCTACACCAGCACTCCATCACAACCCAAGCCAACACCCTACACCAACACTCTATCACAACCCAACACAACACCCTACACCAACGCACCATCACACTCCATCCCAACACCCTACACCAACACTCCATCACAACCCAACCCAACACTGTACACCAACACACCACCACGCCCCTCCCCAACACCCTACACCAACACTCCATCACAACCCAAACCAACACCCTACACCAACAATCCATCACAACCCAAACCAACACCCTACACCAACACTCCATCACAACCCAACCTAACTCCCTACACCAACACACCATCACACCTCTCCCCAACACCCTACACCAACACACCATCACACCACTCACAACACCCTACACGGACACCATCATACCCTGCCCCAAAACACCCTACATCTGCAATCCTTCACTCCCCAACACTCCATTATGCCCTCCCAACATTGCACACCAACACTCCATCACACTCCTCCCCAACACCCCCACAAACACTACATCATCCCCCTCTGCAAAACGCTACACCAACAGTGCACCACACCGCTCCCAACACCATACACCAACACACCATCAGACTCCCCCCAAACACCCTACACCAACACTCCATCACAACCCAACCCAACACCATACACCAACACACCATCACACTCCTCCCCAACACCCTACACTAACACTCCATCACAACCCAACCCAACACCCTACACCAACACACCATTACACTGCTCCCCAACACCCTACACCAACACTCCATCACAACCCAACCCAACACCCTACACCAACCCAACATTACACTCCTCCACAACACCGTACACCAACACACCATCACTGCCCTCCACAACACCTACACCAACAACATCACACCCTTCTCCAACAACCTACACCAGCACTCCATCACAACCCAACCCAACACCCTACACCAACACACCATCACACTCCATCCCAACACCCTACACCAACACTCCATCACACCCCTCCCGAACACCCTACAGCAACACTCCATCACAACCCAAACCAACACCCTACATCAACACATCATCACACTCCTCCCCAACACCCTACACCAGCACTCCATCACAACCCAAGCCAACACCCTACACCGACACTCTATCACAACCCAACACAACACCCTACACCAACACACCATCACACTCCATCCCAACACCCTACACCAACACTCCATCACAACCCAACCCAACACCCTACACCAACACACCATCACGCCCCTCCCCAACACCCTCCACCAACACACCATTACACTCCTCCCCAACACCCTACACCAACACTCCATCACAACCCAACCCAACACCCTACACCAACCCAACACCCTACACCAACCCAACATTACACTCCTCCACAACACCCTACACCAACACTCCATCACAACCCAACCCAACACTGTACACAAACACACCATCGCGCCCCTCCCCAACAACCTACACCAACACACCATCACGCCCCTCCCCAACACCCTACAAAAACACACCATCACACTCCTCCCCAACACCCTACAAAAACACTCCATCACAACCCAACCAAACACCCTACACCAACACACCATCACAATCCAACCCAACACCCTACACCAACACACCATCACACCACTCCCCAACACCCTACACCAACACTCCATCACAACCCAAACCAACACCCTACACCAACACTCCATCACAACCCAACCCAACTCCCTACACCAACACACCATCACACCTCTCCCCAACACCCTACACCAACACACCATCACACCACTCACAACACCCTACACGGACACCATCATACCATGCCCCAAAACACCCTACATCTGCAATCCTTCACTCCCCAACACTCCATTATGCCCTCCCAACATTGCACACCAACACTCCATCACACTCCTCCCCAACACCCCCACAAACACTACATCATCCCCCTCTGCAAAATGCTACACCAACAGTGCACCACACTGCTCCCAACACCATACACCAACACACCATCAGACTCCCCCCCAACACCCTACACCAACACTCCATCACAACCCAACCCAACACCATACACCAACACACCATCACACTCCTCCCCAACACCCTACACTAACACTCCATCACAACCCAACCCAACACCCTACACCAACACACCATCACACCCCTCCCCAACACCCTACACCAACACTCCATCACAACCCAACCCAACACCGTACACCAACACACCATCACACCCCTCCCCAACACCCTAAACCAACACAATCCCAGCCCAACACCCTACACCAACACTCCATCACAACCCAACCAAACTCCCTACAACAACACTCCATCACAACCCAACCTAACACCCTACACCAACACACCATCACACCCATCCCCAATACACTACAACAAAACTCCATCGCAACCCAACGAAACACCCTACACCAACACACCATCACAATCCAACCCAACACCCTACACCAGAACACCATCACACCACTCCCCAACACCCTACGCCGACACTCCATCACAGCACAACCCAACACACTACACCAACACTCCATCACAACCCAACCGAACACCCTACACCAACACTCCATCACAACCCAGCCCAACTCCCTACACCAACACACCATCACACCTCTCCCCAACACCCTACACCAACACACCATCACACCACTCACAACACCCTACACGGACACCATCATACCCTGCCCCAAAACACCCTACATCTGCAATCCTTCACTCCCCAACACTCCATTATGCCCTCCCAACATCGCACACCAAAACTCCATCACACTCCTCCCCAACACCCCCACAAACACTACATCATCCCCCTCTGCAAAACCCTACACCAACAGTGCACCACACCACTCCCAACACCATACACCAACACACCATCACACTCCTCCCCAACACCCTACACCAACACTCCATCACAACCCAACCCAACACCATACACCAACACACCATCACACTCCTCCCCAACACCGTACACCAACACTCCATCAGAACCCAACCCAACACCCTACACCAACACACCATCACACCCCTCACCAACACCCTACACCAACACTCCATCACAACCCAACTAAACACCGTACACCAACACACCATCACACCCCTCCCCAACACCCTAAACCAACACAATCACAGCCCAACACCCTACACCAACACTCGATCACAACCCAACCCAACACAGTACACAAACACACCATCACGCCCCTCCCCAACACCCTAAACCAACACAATCACAGCCCAACACCCTACACCAACACTCCATCACAACCCCACCCAACACAGTACACAAACACACCATCACGCCCCTCCCCAACACCCTACACCAACACACCATCACACCCCTCCCCAACACCCTACACCAACACCCCATTACAACGCAACCCAACACCATACACCAACACTCCATCACAACCCAACCTAACATGCTACACCAACACACCATCACACCTCTCACCAATACTCCATTATGCCCCTCCCAACATCGTACACCAGCACTCCATCACACCCCTCCCCAACATCCCCACAAACACTTCATCATCCCCCTCTGCAAAACCCTACACCAACAGTGCACCACACTTCTCCCAACACCATACACCAGCACACCATCACACTGCTCCCCAACACCCTACACCAACACTCCATCACTACCCAACCCAACACGGTACACCAACACACCATCACGCCCCTCCCCAACACCCTACACCAACACATCACACCTATCCCCAACACTACACTCTGCCCCGCCCAACGTCGTACACCAACCCAACATTACACTCCTCCACAACACCGTACACCAACACACCATCACTGCCCTCCACAACACCTACACCAACAACATCACACACTTCTCCAACAACCTACACCAGCACTCCATCACAACCCAACCCAACACCCTACACCAACACACCATCACACTCCATCCCAACACCCTACACCAACACTCCATCACACCACTCCCGAACACCCTACAGCAACACTCCATCACAACCCAAACCAACACCCTACATCAACACATCATCACACTCCTCCCCAACACCCTACACCAGCACTCCATCACAACCCAAGCCAACACCCTACACCAACACTCTATCACAACCCAACACAACACCCTACACCAACACACCATCACACTCCATCCCAACACCCTACACCAACACTCCATCACAACACAACCCAACACTGTACACCAACACACCATCACACTCCATCCCAACACCCTACACCAACACTCCATCACACCCCTCCCTAACACCCTACAGCAACACTCCATCACAACCCAAACCAACACCCTACATCAACACATCATCACACTCCTCCACAACACCCTACACCAGCACTCCATCACAACCCAAGCCAACACCCTACACCAACACTCTATCACAACCCAACACAACACCCTACACCAACACACCATCACACTCCATCCCAACACCCTACACCAACACTCCATCACAACCCAACCCAACACTGTACACCAACACACCACCACGCCCCTCCCCAACACCCTACACCAACACACCATCACGCCCCTCTCCAACACCCTCCACCAACACACCATTACACTCCTCCCCAACACCCTACACCAACACTCCATCACAACCCAACCCAACACCCTACAACAACCCAACATTACACTCCTCCACAACACCGTACACCAACACACCATCACTGCCCTCCACAACACCTACACCAACAACATCACACCCTTCTCCAACAACCTACACCAGCACTCCATCACAACCCAACCCAACACCCTACACCAACACACCATCACACTCCATCCCAACACCCTACACCAACACTCCATCACACCCCTCCCGAACACCCTACAGCAACACTCCATCACAACCCAAACCAACACCCTACATCAACACATCATCACACTCCTCCCCAACACCCTACACCAGCACTCCATCACAACCCAAGCCAACACCCTACACCAACACTCTATCACAACCCAACACAACACCCTACACCAACACACCATCACACTCCATCCCAACACCCTACACCAACACTCCATCACAACCCAACCCAACACTGTACACCAACACACCATCACACTCCATCCCAACACCCTACACCAACACTCCATCACACCCCTCCCGAACACCCTACAGCAACACTCCATCACAACCCAAACCAACACCCTACATCAACACATCATCACACTCCTCCCCAACACCCTACACCAGCACTCCATCACAACCCAAGCCAACACCCTACACCAACACTCTATCACAACCCAACACAACACCCTACACCAACACACCATCACACTCCATCCCAACACCCTACACCAACACTCCATCACAACCCAACCCAACACTGTACACCAACACACCACCACGCCCCTCCCCAACACCCTACACCAACACTCCATCACTGCCCTCCACAACACCTACACCAACAACATCACACCCTTCTCCAACAACCTACACCAGCACTCCATCACAACCCAACCCAACACCCTACACCAACACACCATCACACTCCATCCCAACACCCTACACCAACACTCCATCACACCCCTCCCAAACACCCTACAGCAACACTCCATCACAACCCAAACCAACACCCTACATCAACACATCATCACACTCCTCCCCAACACCCTACACCAGCACTCCATCACAACCCAAGCCAACACCCTACACCAACACTCTATCACAACCCAACACAACACCCTACACCAACACACCATCACACTCCATCCCAACACCCTACACCAACACTCCATCACAACCCAACCCAACACTGTACACCAACACACCACCACGCCCCTCCCCAACACCCTACACCAACACACCATCACGCTCCTCCCCAACACATTCCACCAACACACCATTACACTCCTCCCCAACACCCTACACCAACACTCCATCACAACCCAACCCAACACCCTACACCAACCCAACATTACACTCCTCCACAACACCCTACACCAACACTCCATCACAACCCAACCCAACACTGTACACAAACACACCATCACGCCCCTCCCCAACACCCTACACCAACACACCATCACGCCCCCCCCAACACCCTACAAAAACACACCATCACACTCCTCCCCAACACCCTACAAAAACACTCCATCACAACCCAACCAAACACCCTACACCAACACACCATCACAATCCAACTCAACACCCTACACCAACACACCATCACACCACTCCCCAACACCCTACACCAACACTCCATCACAACCCAAACCAACACCCTACACCAACAATCCATCACAACCCAAACCAACACCCTACACCAACACTCCATCACAACCCAACCTAACTCCCTACACCAACACACCATCACACCTCTCCCCAACACCCTACACCAACACACCATCACACCACTCACAACACCCTACACGGACACCATCATACCCTGCCCCAAAACACCCTACATCTGCAATCCTTCACTCCCCAACACTCCATTATGCCCTCCCAACATTGCACATCAACACTCCATCACACTCCTCCCCAACACCCCCACAAACACTACATCATCCCCCTCTGCAAAAAGCTACACCAACAGTGCACCACACCGCTCCCAACACCATACACCAACACACCATCAGACTCCCCCCCAACACCCTACACCAACACTCCATCACAACCCAACCCAACACCATACACCAACACACCATCACACTCCTCCCCAACACCCTACACTAACACTCCATCACAACCCAACCCAACACCCTACACCAACACACCATCACAATCCAACCCAACACCCTACACCAGAACACCATCACACCACTCCCCAATACCCTACGCCAACACTCCATCACAGCCCAACCCAACACACTACACCAACACTCCATCACAACCCAACCGAACACCCTACACCAAAACACCATCACACCCCTCCCCAACACCCTACACCAACACTCCATCACAACCCAACCCAACACCGTACACCAACACACCATCACACCCCTCCCCAACACCCTAAACCAACACAATCACAGCCCAACACCCTACACCAACACTCGATCACAACCCAACCAAACACCCTACACCAACACACCATCACACCCCTCCACAACACCCTAGACCAAAACTCCATCACAACCCAACCAAACTCCCTACAACAACACTCCATCACAACCCAACCTAACACCCTACACCAACACACCATCACACCCATCCCCAACACACTACAACAAAACTCCATCGCAACCCTACGAAACACCTTACACCAACACTCCATCACAATCCAACCCAACACCCTACACCAGAACACCATCACACCACTCCCCAACACCCTACGCCAACACTCCATCACAGCCCAACCCAACACACTACACCAACACTCCATCACAACCCAACCGAACACCCTACACCAACACTCCATCACAACCCAACCCAACTCCCTACACCAACACACCATCACACCTCTCCCCAACACCCTACACCAACACACCATCACACCACTCACAACAGCCTACACGGACACCATCATACCCTGCCCCAAAACACCCTACATCTGCAATCCTTCACTCCCCAACACTCCATTATGCCCTCCCAACATCGCACACCAACACTCCATCACACTCCTCCCCAACACCCCCACAAACACTACATCATCCCCCTCTGCAAAACGCTACACCAACAGTGCACCACACCGCTCCCAACACCATACACCAACACACCATCAGACTCCCCCCCAACACCCTACACCAACACTCCATCACAACCCAACCCAACACCATACACCAACACACCATCACAACCCAACCGAACACCCTACACCAAAACACCATCACACCCCTCCCCAACACCCTACACCAACACTCCATCACAACCCAACCCAACACCGTACACCAACACACCATCACACCCCTCCCCAACACCCTAAACCAACACAATCACAGCCCAACACCCTACACCAACACTCGATCACAACCCAACCAAACACCCTACACCAACACACCATCACACCCCTCCACAACACCCTAGACCAAAACTCCATCACAACCCAACCAAACTCCCTACAACAACACTCCATCACAACCCAACCTAACACCCTACACCAACACACCATCACACCCATCCCCAACACACTACAACAAAACTCCATCGCAACCCTACGAAACACCTTACACCAACACTCCATCACAATCCAACCCAACACCCTACACCAGAACACCATCACACCACTCCCCAACACCCTACGCCAACACTCCATCACAGCCCAACCCAACACACTACACCAACACTCCATCACAACCCAACCGAACACCCTACACCAACACTCCATCACAACCCAACCCAACTCCCTACACCAACACACCATCACACCTCTCCCCAACACCCTACACCAACACACCATCACACCACTCACAACACCCTACACGGACACCATCATACCCTGCCCCAAAACACCCTACATCTGCAATCCTTCACTCCCCAACACTCCATTATGCCCTCCCAACATCGCACACCAACACTCCATCACACTCCTCCCCAACACCCCCACAAACACTACATCATCCCCCTCTACAAAACGCTACACCAACAGTGCACCACACCGCTCCCAACACCATACACCAACACACCATCAGACTCCCCCCCAACACCCTACACCAACACTCCATCACAACCCAACCCAACACCATACACCAACACACCATCACACTCCTCCCCCACACCCTACACCAACACTCGATCACAACCCAACCCAACATCCTACACCAACACTCCATCACAATCCAACCCAACACCCTACACCAACACACCATCACACCCCTCCACAACACCCTAGACCAAAACTCCATCACAACCCAACCAAACTCCCTACAACAACAGTCCATCACAACCCAACCTAACACCCTACACCAACACACCATCACACCCATCCCCAACACACTACACCAAAACTCCATCGCAACCCAACAAAACACCCTACACCAACACACCATCACAATCCAACCCAACACCCTACACCAGAACACCATCACACCACTCCCCAATACCCTACGCCAACACTCCATCACAGCCCAACCCAACACACTACACCAACACTCCATCACAACCCAACCGAACACCCTACACCAAAACACCATCACACACTTCCCAAACACCCTACACCAACACTCCATCACAACCCAACCCAACACCCTACACCAACACATCACATCTCTCACCAACACTGACCATGCCCCGCCCAACATCGTACACCAACACATCACATCTCTCACCAACACTGACCATGCCCCGCCCAACATCGTACACCAACAATCCTTCACACCTCTCCCCAACACCCTAAACCAACACTCCATCACAACCCAACCCAACACCGTACAACAACACTCCATCACACCCCTCCCCAACACCCTACACCGACACTCCATCGTAACTCAACCGAACACCCTACACCAACACACTATCACGGCCCTCCGCAACACCTACACCAACAACATCACACCCTTCTCCAACACCCTACACCAACACTCCGTCATAACCCAAACGAACACCCTACACCAACACTCCATCACAACCCAACCCAACACCCTACACCAACACACCATCACACTCCATCCCAACACCCTACACCAACACTCCATCACACCCCTCCCCAACACTCTACACCAACAGTCCATCACAACCCAACCCAAGACTGTACACCAACACACCATCACGCCCCTCCCCAACACCCTACACCAACACACCATCACGCCCCTCCCCAACACCCTCCACCAACACCCCATCACACTGTTCCCCAACACCCTACACCAACACTCCATCACAACCCAACCCAACACCCTACACCAACACACCATCACACCCCTCCCCAACTCCCTACACCAACACTCCATCACACCCCTCCCCAACACCCTACACCAACACGCCATCACACCACTCACAACACCCTACACCGAAAACATCATACCCTGCCCCAAAACACCCTACACCTGCAATCCTTCACTCCCCAATACTCCATTATGCCCTCCCAACATCGCACACCAACACTCCATCACACCCCTCCCCAACACCCCCACAAACACTACATCATCCCCCTCTGCTAAACCCTACACCAACAGTGCACCACACCACTCCCAACACCATACACCAACACACCATCACACTCCTCCCAAATACCCTACCCCAACTGTGCATCACACCCCTCCCCAACACCCTACACCAACACTCCATCACAACCTAACCCAACACCGTACACCAACACACCATCACACCACTCCCCAACACCCTATACCAACACAATCACAGCCCAACACCCTACACCAACACTCGATCACAACCCAACCCAACACCCTCCACCAGCACACCATCAACTCCTCACCAACACCCTACAACAACACTCCATCACAACCCAACCAAACACCCTACACCAACACTCCATCACAATCCAACCCAACACACCATCACACACCTCCCCAACACCCTACACCAAAACTCCATCACAACCCAACCAAACTCCCTACAACAACACTCCATCACAACCCAACCTAACACCCTACACCAACACACCATCGCACCCATCCCCAACACACTACACCAAAACTCCATCGCAACCCAACGAAACACCCTACACCAACACACCATCACAATCCAACCCAACACCCTACACCAAAACACCATCACACCACTCCCCAACACACTACACCAACACTCCATCACAACCCAACCGAACACCCTACACCAAAACACCATCACACCCTTCCCAAACACCCTACACCAACACTCCATCACAACCCAACCCAACACCCTACACCAACACATCACATCTCTCACCAACACTGACAATGCCCCACCCAACATCGTACACCAACACTCCATCACACCTCTCCCCAACACCCTAAACCAACACTCCATCACAACCCAACCCAACACCGTACAACAACACTCCATCACACCCCTCCCAAACACCCTACACCGACACTCCATCGTAACCCAACTGAACACCCTACACCAACACACTATCACGGCCCTCCACAACACCTACACCAACAACATCACACCCTTCTCCAACACCCTACACCAACACTCCATCATAACCCAAACGAACACCCTTCACCAACACACCATCACACTCCTCCCCATCACCCTACACCAATACTCCATCACAACCCAACCCAACACTGTACACAAACACACCATCACGCCCCTCCGCTACACCCTACACCAGCACACCATCACGCCCCTCCCCAACACCCTACACCAACACACCATCACACTCCTCCCCAACACCCTACACCAACACACCATCACACTCCTCCCCAACACCCTACACCAACACTCCATCACAACCCAACCAAAGACCCTACACCCACACAACATCACACCCCTCCCCAACACCCTACACCAACACTCAATCACAACCCAACCCAACACCCTACACCAACACTCCATCACACCCCTCCCCAAGACCCTACGCCAACACTCCATCACAACCCAACCCAACACCCTACACTAACACTCCATCACAACCCAACCCACCCTACACCAACACACCATCACACCGCTCCCCAACACTCCATTATGCCCCTCCCAACATCGTACACCTACACTCCATCACACTCCTCCCCAACACCCTACACCAACACTCCATCACAACCCAACCCAACACAGTACACAAACACACCATCACGCCCCTCCCCAACACCCTACACCAACACACCATCACACTGCTCCCCAACAGCATACAGCAACACTCCATCACAACCCAACCAAACACCCTACACCAACACACCATCACACCCCTCCCCAACACCCTACACCAACACCCCATCACAACCCAACCCAACACCATGCACCAACACACCATCACACCCCTCCCCAACACCCTAAACCAACACCATCACAGCCCAACTCAACACCCTACAACAACACACCATCAAACCTCTCCCCAACACCCTACAACAAC
Source organism: Hypanus sabinus (assembly GCF_030144855.1). Taxonomy (NCBI): domain Eukaryota; kingdom Metazoa; phylum Chordata; class Chondrichthyes; order Myliobatiformes; family Dasyatidae; genus Hypanus; species Hypanus sabinus. The sequence continues at coordinate 95,782,122 of NC_082707.1, read as the reverse complement.
ACTCCATCACAACCTAACCAAACACCCTACACCAACACTCCATCACAACCCAACCTAACACGCTACACCAACACACCATCACACCCCACCCCAACACCCTATATCAACACATCATCACACTCCTCCCCAGCTCCCTACACCAACACTCCATCACAATCCAACCCAACACCCTACACCAACTCACCATCACATCCCTCCCCAACACCCTACACCAACATTCCATCACAACCCAACCCAACACCCTACACCAACACACCATCACACCCCTCCCCAACACCCTACACCAACACTCCATCGCAACCCAACCCAACACACTATAACAACACTCCATCACACCCCTCCCCAACACCATACACCTACACTCCATCACAACCCATCCCAACACTGTACACCAACACTCCATCACGCCCCTCCCCAACACCCTACACCAACACACCATCACGCCCCTCCTCAAAACCCTCCACCAACACACTATCACACTCCTCCCCAACACCCTACACCAGCACTCCATCACAATCCAACCCAACACTGTACACCAACACACCATCACACCACTCCCCAACACCCTACACCAACACCATCATACCCCGCCCCAAAACACCCTACACCTGCAATCCTTCACTCCCCAACACTCCATTATGCCCCTCCCAACATCGTACACCAACACTCCATACCAACCCAACCCAACACCGTACACCAACACACCATCACACTCCTCCCCAACACCCTACACCAACACACCATCACACTCCTCCCCAACACCCTACACCAACACCCCATCACAACCCAACCAAACACCCTACACCAACACACCAACACAATCCAACCGAACACCCTACACCAACACTCCATCACAACCCAAGCCAACACCCTACACCAACACTCCATCACAACCCAACCCAATAGCCTACACCAACACACCATCACACCCCTCCCCAACACCCTACACCAACACTCCATCACAACCCAACCCAACACCCTACAACACTCCATCACACCCCTCCACAACACCCTCACAAACACTACATCACCCCCCTCTGCAAAACCCTACCCCAACAGTGCATCACACCCCACCCCAACACCCTACACCAACCCTCCATCACAACCCAACCCAACACCCTACACCAACACATCACACCTCTTCCCAACACTCCACTATGCCCCGCCCAACATCGTACACCAACACTCCATCACACCTCTCCCCAACACCCTACACCAACACTCCATCACACCTCTCCCCAACACCCTACACCAACACTCCATCACAACCCAACCCAACACCCTACAACAACACTTCAACACATCCCTCCCCAACACCCAACACCTACACTCCGTCATAACCCAACGCAACACTGTACACAAACACACCAACACGATCCTCCCCAACACCCTACACCAACACACCATCACGCCCCTCCCCAACACCCTACACCAACACACCATCACACTCCTCCCCAACACCATACATCAACATTCCATCACAACCCAACCAAACACCCTTCACCAACACTCCATCACAATCCAACACAACACCCTACACCAACACACCATCACACCCCAACCCAACTCCCTACACCAACGCTCCATCACAACCCAACCCAACACCGTACACCAACACACCATCACACCTCTCCCCAACACTCCATTATGCCCCTCCCAACATCGTACACCTACACTCCATCACACTCCTCCCCAACACCCTACACCAACACTCCATCACAACCCAACCCAACACTGTACACAAACACACCATCACGCCCCTCGCCAACACCCTACACCAACACATCACACCTCTCCCCAACACTCCACTATGCCCCGCCCAACATCATACACCAACACTCCATCACAACCCAACCCAACACCATACACCAACACACCATCACGGCCCTCCACAACACCTACACCAACAACATCACACCCTTCTCCAACACCCTACACCAACACATCACACCTCTTCCCAACACTCCACTATGCCCTGCCCAACATCGTACACCAACACTCCATCTCATCCCAACCCAACACCGTACACCAACACACCATCACGGCCCTCCACAACACCTACACCAACAACATCACACCCTTCTCCAACACCCTACACCAACTCACCATCATGCCCCTCCCCAACACCCTACACCAACACATCACACCTCTCCCCAACATTCCACTATGCCCCGCCCAACATCGTACACCAACACTCCATCACAACCCAACCCAATACCGTACACCAACACACCATCACACCCCTCCCCAACACCCTACACCAACACATCACACCTCTCCCCAACACTCCACTATGTCCTGCCCAACATCGTACACCAACACTCCATCACAACCCAACCCAACACCGTACACCAACACACCATCTCGGCCCTCCACAACACCTACACCAACAACATCACACCCTTCTCCAACACCCTACACCAACACTCCATCACACTCCTCCCCAACACTCTACACCAACACTCCATCACAACCCAACCCAACACCCTACACCAACACACCATCACACCCCTCCCCAACACCCTACACCAACACTCCATTACAACCCAACCCAACACCCTACACCAACACACCATCTTTACCCAACCGAACACCCTACACCAACACACCATCACACTCCATCCCAACACCCTACACCAACACTCCGTCACACCCCTCCCCAACACCCTACACCAACACACCATCACGCCCCTCCCCAACACCCTACACCAACACACCATCATGGCCTTCCCCAACACCCTCCACCAACACACCATCACACTCCTCCCAAACACCCTACACCAACACTCCATCACAACCCAACCCAACACTTTACACCAACACACCATCACACCCCTCCCCAACACCCTACACCAACACACCATCACACCCCTCCCCAACACCCTACACCAACACACCATCACACCACTCAACACCCTACACCAACACCATCATACCACGCCCCAAAACACCCTACACCTGCAATCCTTCTCTCCCCAACACTCCATTATGCCCTCCCAACATCGCACACCAACACTCCATCACACCCCTCCCCAACACCCCCACAAACACTACATCATCCCCCTCTGCTAAACCCTACACCAACAGTGCACCACACCGCTCCCAACACCATACACCAACACACCATCACACTCCTCCCCAACACCCTACACCAATACTCCATCACAACCCAACCCAACACCATACACCAACACACCATCACACTCCTCCCCAACACCGTACACCAACACTCCATCACAACCCAACCCAACACCGTACACCAACACACCATCACACCCCTCCCCAACACCCTACACCAACACCATCACAGCCCATCTCCCTACACCAACACTCGATCACAACCGAACCCAACACCCTACACCAACACACCATCACACTCCTCCCCAACACCCTACCACAACTCTCCATCACAACCCAACCCAACACCGTACACCAACACACCATCACACCCCTCCCCAACACCCTACACCAACACCATCACAATCCAACCCCCTACACCAACACTCCATCGCACCCCTCCCCAACACACTACACCAACACACCATCACACCAGTCCCGGTATTACACCATTGCATTTGACCACTCAGTGTACTGACCCGCCATCTCCAACAATGCGTATTCGAACTCCACAACCCAACTTTCTCAGTGTTGCACCCCAGCCAGTCCATTTAACATCCTTCCACAGACATGGTGTAAAATCAACATGACACACCCTATCTATCCCCATACCACCCCAAATCCAGTCCCACTGCCAACTCTCCCCACAACTTCCCAGCAATATAGCATGACAACCCTACTGAATTCCCCGCAGCCTCAACTGCACTCTAGCTACAGTCACAAACAGCCTTTTCAATCAATCAAAGGCAAATGTTCCCTCCCGAGCAGTTGGAGTCAATCACCTGGTATATTTTTTTCTCTTTATATAACCTCATTGTCCCATCTGACTTTTAGTCCTTACGTAAAACACATCAGCATCGCTCTACAGTTTGTACGCCCTCCACTCCTGCTATTCCATTCATGCAGGGACACTATCAGAGCACTGCATTGTTACCTCGACCCATTGCAGTTTGATCTGCAACCTAGGGGTCCATCAATCTCCTCCTCCAGTCTCCTTCTCCACATCATTAGATTATGAGTTCCTATCAGTCCTCTTGCCCACAAGACCAATTATCCTGTTTATTATCATGGTTTGCGTACAATATTTCTGTGAATAATTTTTCTTTTTTTAAACAACATGTGTAGTTCGAGATTATTTTTATAAAGTACAGATTGACCAATGTTTCTGTGTCTTACAGTTTTTATTATGCCATAAAAGTTCTGTGTGAATAAAAACCGATGGAAGAATAGCAGCACGGAACCTTGCTGGAGATCTCATCTAGGTAGGTTTACTGTGCCGTACTGCGCTGAGGCGTTAAACAGAGGCACAGTCTATCTGAGTAGCTACAGAAATAAGTGGAAAGCAGATGTTTTCCCAGGCCTCCAGTCAATACTCACCCCTCTCCACCAAAACAAACATCTGAGTTCAGATCAGTCAGAAACATGCCCCACTTTTACCCTAGGGGTCATACACTGGCTTGGCAAAGAAAAGAGTGCAAGGGCTCCAAGTCAAAAATTAAAACAGAGGCACTGGAAATACTCAGCAGTCCAGGCAGCATACGTGGAGAGAGGGACAAGAGTCAGCTTCAAGGGTGGCGTATTGGCACAGCTTGACAGCTCCAGTTGCCTACATTCAATCCTGGCCTCCAGTGCTGTCTGGATCTTTTTTTCTGTGACCCCCACCCCCCCCCAGGTTTCCTACCAGTTTCTTCCCGTGTCCCGAGAAAGTACTGCTTGGTGAGGTAGCTGGCTACTGCAAGCTGCCTGCAATATGTATCTGGAAGAGTTGATGGCAATGTAGGAAGAACAGAAGGATTAACCATGGATGGTCGTTCTGGCTCCCGAGGCACGGAGAACATTACTTCATGAACATTTTCTTCTCCGCCCAACGAACCTACCTGCCCGCATTCTTCACGAAGCCCAAGTCAGCCAAAGCCACCGAACAAATCTCACAGCAGAAGCAGTCCGGGTGCCAGTTATTATTCATTGCTTTGATGACACGGCCGATGATGAACTCCCCTGGACAGACAGAAGAAAAGCTAATGAAAACCAAAAGAAATGCTGCAACATTGGTACTCAATGCCAGCCTCCTCTACCGGCAGTGCTGTCTTCTCTTTGTTTAACAGTCCGAAACAAGTTGAAATCCGCTTGCCATTTCTCAGCCCATCTCCCTAACTGATTGGGATCACTCTGCAATTCAATGTAATCTTCTTCATTATCAATTTAGTATCATCAATAAATCTGTAATTGTGCCACGTGCTTTCATATTGAAGTAATTTACATATATAATGAATAACAGACAACCCAATACTCCACAGACCACAGGCTTCTGGGGTTGGTGGTTATCTGGAGAAGTTCTCTCGTTGGAGAATCAATCTTCAGCCAGCACCATCCCTGTAATGTTTTGTAACTGCAAGATGTAAAACTAATTGAAAGAAAAACAAGGGAGTCTGAGTGATGCATGTAAATTTCGATTTACTTTAGTGAGGCAGGCACTTATAACGTGGTAGTGTAATGACCTATGCCATTGATGTTGTGGGGGTAGAACTGGACTCTCTGATGGTGGTGTCTGAAAAGAGGATGCTGTCCAAGTTGCATGCCAGCTTGGACAATGACTCCCATCCACTCCATAATGTACTGGTTAGGCACAGGAGTACGTTCAGCCAGAGACTCATTCCAGCGTCATAGGAAGTCATTCCTGCTTGTGGCCATCAAACTGTACAACTCCTCCCTCGGAGTGTCAGACACCCTGAGCCAATAGGCTGGTCCTGGACTTACTTCCACTTGGCACGATTAACTTATTATTTAATAATTTATGGTTTTATATTGCTATATTTCTACACTATTCTTGGTTGGTGCAGCTGTAACAAAACCCAATTTCCCTCGGGATCAATAACGTAAGTCTATCATTCACGTACATTTACTATTTCAGTGAGGTCACATCTCATTCTTCTAAATTATAGTGAATACAGGCCTAGAGCCTTCAAACGCTCTTCATATGACAAGTCTTTCAATCCTGGAATCATTCTCATGAACTTCCTTTGAACCCTCTCCAGTTTCAGCACATCTTTTCTTAGATTAGAGGCCCAAAGCTGCTCACAATACTCCAAGTGAGGCCTCACCGGCGCTTTATGGAGTTTCAACATTACATCTTTGTTTTTGTATTCTAGTCCTCTTGAAATTAATGCTAGTATTCAGCCAGAGACTCATTCCATGGAGATGAAATTCAGCCAGAGACTCATTCCACTGAGATGTAACACTGAGCGTCATAGGAAGTCATTCCTACCTGTGGCCATCAAACTTTACAACTCCTCCCTCGGAGTGTCAGACACCCTGAGCCAATAGGCTAGTCCTGCACTTATTTCCACTTGGTATAATTTACTTATTATCATTTAATTATTTATGGTTTTATTTTGCTATATTTCTACTCTATTATTGGTTGGTGCAACTGTAACAAAACCCAATTTCCCTCAGGATCAATAAAGTCTGTCTGTCTGTCTGTCTGTAATATTGCATTTGCTTTCCTCACCACAGACTCAGCCTGCAAATTAACCTTTATGGAATCCTGCATAAGGACTCCCAAGTCTCTGCACCTCTATTTTTCTGTATTTTCTCTGTATTCAGAAAATAGTCAACCCTTTTATTTCTTCTACCAAAGTGCTTAACCATACACATCAACACTGTAATCCATCGGTCATTTCTTTGCCCATTCTCCTAATTTGTCTAGTAGCTTCTCTACTTCCTCAAAACTATCTGCCCTTCCACCTATCTTCATATTATGTGAAACAAAGCCATCGATTCCATCATCCAAATCATTGACATTTAACATAAAGAGAATTAGTTGAAACACAGACCTATGTGGAACACCACTAGTGACTGGCAACCAACCAGAAAAGGCTCCCTTTTCTCCCATTCTTTGCTTCCTGCCAATCAGCCACTGCTTTATCCATGCTAGAGTCTTTCCTATAAAACCACGGGCTCATAAATTGCTAAGCAGCTTCATGTATGGCACCTGGTCAAAGGCCTTCTGAGAATTGTTCAGCCAGGCATGCTTCAGATGTTGCAATTTTGCTCATGTTCTCTTTCATTCCTGGCTGTGACTCAATTGTGTCTCAGTCTGCTGTTTCCATTGAAACAGGAATTTCAACTGCTCTTTCAAATGTGAGTTGTGCTTCAGTTAAGAGCCATTTATGAATGCTTTCTTGTAAAATTTCACAAACTAAATGATATCTCAGTGCATCATTAAGTTCATCACTGAACTGAAAATACTCAGGCGATCCCTTCAATTCAGTCACATGTGCTGAAATGGACTCCCTTTCGATTCTGTTTATGAAACCTAAAGTAATCTGCAATCAACAATGTTCTAAATGTTTCTGCATTACTTTCATGATATAAATAGAGCTCATTTAAGCTGGTTTGGTTGGAGCAGTCAAAGCTTTAAGCAAACTGTATGCCTTCAAGCCCAATACACTCTGCAAAATTGGTACTCATTTCTCTTTGCCTTTTGCATTTGCTTTAAAACACTGCTCAGTTTGCTTAGTAACAGAATCCAGTTATCTCTTGTGCAGTTGAACACATCTATCTTTCTGATGTATTTGTGAAATTTATGATTATTATCACCCAATATTCACTGTTTATGAACCTCAAATTTAACCGTTTTCTGCCACTTTTTAACTCAATCATCTCACTCCACTTTAGCAGGTAGGTAGTTATCATGGGTTTGTTTAAAACTTCCTCATCACCACTATGTTTTGTAACTCCAAAGCATAAAGCTAACAGAAAGAAAAACAAGGGATTCGTGTAAACTTTGTTGTTGCTTTAAACCAATTGCACTCTTATGCTGCAGTGGATGCCATTCACAGACTTTTACACATAACCCAGAATGAGTTACTTAAACAAAAAAGAATGCTTAATTAAACAATATATTTACAATATTACTGAAATATTAAAAACACAACTCTTCTTCCTATCATTGAGCCAGTTAGGAATCCACTTCACCAGTTTCCCTGAATCCCTTGCGAGCTAATCTTCCAGATCAGCCTACCCTGTTGGTCCTTGTCAAAGGCCTTACTAGTCCATAGAAACAACATCAATTGCCCTTCCTTCATCTATCCCCTTAGCTATCTCTTCAAAGGATTTGTCAGACTTCTCCTCCCACACACTAAACCATGTTGACTATTCCTAATCAGGAGTGACGGCAGGTTTTGCCCCTCCGAATCCCTCCAGTACCTTGCCTACAGCTGGAGTCAGGCTCACAGGGCTGTAGAACTCTGACCTGCCCTTGCTGCACTTCTTGAACAATAGGACATCATTCCATTCTTCTGGAACTTCCCCAGCAGCTAATGACAGAAATATCTTTACAAGTGTCTCCACGATTTCTCCCCCGGCCTCCCGTATGGTCTGTGGTTACACTTTGCATACTTCAATGCAGATCAGGGCTGGATCATACCAGCCTATCTGGCAGCCATAGTCTGCTAAGTAACCACCAAGGAGAAATACAGCACATATTACAAAAAACTCCGTCGTCTCCACACAAAGATAGCCTAATGGTCTTTAGTCTCTCCCTGGTCACCCTTTTACTGTTAATATAACTGTAAGAACATTTTGGATCAACACTGGCACACCTCAGGGGTGTGTGCTTAGCCCACTGCTCTACTCTCTATATACACATGACTGTGTGACTAGGCATTGCTCAAATACCAGCTATAAATTTGCTGATGATACAACCATTGTTGGTAGAATCTCAGGTGGTGATGAGAGGGCGTACAGGAGTGAGATATGCCAACTAGTGGAGTGGTGCCACAGCAACAACCTGGCACTCAACGTCAATAAGACAAATGAGCTAATTATGAACCTCAGGAAGGATAAGATGAAGGAACACATACCAATCCTCATAGAGAGATCAGAAGTGCAGAGTGTGAGCAGCTTCAAGTTCCTGGGTGTCAAGATCTCTGAGGATCTAACCTGGTCCTAACATATCAATGTAGTTATAAAAAAGGCAAGAATGCAGCTATACTTTATTAGGAGTTTGAAGAGATTTGGCATGTCAACAAATACACTCAAAAACTTCCAGCTGTACCATGGGGAGCATGCTGACAGGCTGCGTCACTGTCTGGTATGGAGGGGCTACTGCACAGGACCAAAAGAAGCTGCAGAGGGTTGTAAATTTAGTCAACTCCATCTTGGGTACCAGCCTACAAAGTACCCAGGACATCTTTAGGGAGCGGTGTCTCAGAAAGGGAGTATCCATTATTAAGGACCTCCGGCACCCAGGGCATGTCCTTTTCTCACTGTTACCATCAGGACACTCAGCGATTCTAGAACAGCTTCTTCCCCTCTGCCATCCGATTCCTAAATGAACGTTGAATCTTTGGACACTTCCTCATTTTTTTGATGATGTACAGTATTTCTATTTTTGCATGTTTTTTAATCTATTCAATATAAGTAATCGAGCTAACTATTTATTTATTTATTTATTTATTCCTTTGATTTTATTTATTTATTTTTCTCTGCTAGATTATGTATTACATTAAACTGCTGCTGCTAAGTTAACAAATTTCACATCACATGCCAGTGATAATAAACCTGATTCTGATTCTGAGTCTGACAATAGACAATAGGTGCAGGAGTAGGCTATTCAGCCCTTCGAGCCAGCACCACCATTCACTGTGATCATGGCTGATCATCCACAATCAGTACCCCATTCCTGCCTTCTCCCCATATCCCTTGACTCTGCTATCTTTAAGAGCTCTATCTAACTCTTTCTTGAAAGCATCCAGAGAATTGGCCTCCACTGCCTTCTGAGGCAGAGCATTCCACAGATCCACAACTCTCTGGGTGAAAAAAATTTTCATCAACTCCATTCTAAATGGCCTACCCCTTATTCTTAAACTGTGGCCTCTGGTTCTGGACTCCCCCAACATCGGGAACATGTTTCCTGCCTCTAGCATGTCCAATCCCTTAATAATCTTACATATTTTAATCAGATTCCCACTCATCCTTCTAAATTCCAATGTATACAAGCCCAGTCGCTCCAAACTTTCAACATATGCCAGTCCCGCCATCCTGGGAATTAACCTTGTGAACCTACGCTGCATTCCCTCAATAGCAAGAATATCCTTCCTCAAATTTGGAGACCAAAACTGCACACAATATTCCAGGTGTGGTCTCACCAGGGCCCTGTACAACTGCAGAAGGACCTCTTTGCTCCTATACTCAACTCCCCTTGTTATGAAGGCCAACATGCCATTAGCTTTCTTCACTGCCTGCTTTACCTGCATGCTTATTTTCAGTGACCGATGAACAAGGACACCTAGATCTCGTTGTACTTTCCCTTTTCCTAACTTGACATCATTCTGATAGTAATCTGCCTTCCTGTTCTTGCCTGTTCTGTCCTGCATTCTCATAACATCCTCCTGGCATTTCACACTGCCACCCAGCTTTGTGTCATCAGCAAATTTGCTAATGTTATTTTTAATCCCTTCATCTAAATCATTAATGTATATTGTAAATAGCTGCAGTCCCAGCACCGAGCCTTGCGGTACCCCACTAGTCACTGCCTGCCGTTCTGAAAGGGACCCATTAATCACTACTCTTTGTTTCCTGTCTGCCAATCAATTTTCTATCCATGTTAGTACCCTAACCCCAATACCTGTGCTCTAATTTTGCCCACTAATCTCCTATGTGGGACCTTATCAAAGGCTTTCTGAAAGTCCAGGTACACTACATCAACTGGCTCTCCCTTGTCCATTTTCATAGTTACATCCTCAAAATATTCCAGATTAGTCAAGCATGATTTTCCCTATGTAAATTTATGCTGACTCGGACTGATCCTGTTACTGCTATCCAAATATTTCGCTATTTCATCTTTTATAATAGACTCCAGCATGTGGAGTGAGCCGAGAGCAGAGTGAAAGCTTAAGGGCTTGGGCTCAACAGGCTTAGGCAGAAATGGGTGAGGCAAGGTAGGTTTAATTTTAAATTTTTCCTGTTATTTGAGGAAAGGGGAAGTATGAGTGTGAGGGCAGCTTGTTGTTCTGGGTGTCGGATGTGGGAGGTCCTGGAGTCTCCCAGCCTCCTGGACGTCCACATCTGCACCAGATGCATCGAGCTGCAGCTCCTAAGGGACCGTGTTAGGGAACTGGAGCTGCAGTTCAATGACCTTCGTCTGGTCAGGGAGAGTGAGGAGCTGGTAGAGAGGAGTTACAGGCAGGTGGTCACACCGGGACCACGGGAGACAGACAGATGGGTTACAGTCAGGAGGGGGAAGGGGAAGAGTCAGGTACTAGAGAGTACCCCAGTGGCTGTACCCTTTGACAACATGTACTCTGTTTGAGTACTGTTGGGGGGGCACAGCCTACCCGAGGGAAGCAACAGTGGCTGTGCCTCCGACACAGAGTCTGGCCCTGTGGCTCAGAAGGGTAGGGAATGGAAGAGGAAGGCAGCAGTAATAGGGGACTCAATAGTTAGGGGGTCAGATAGGCGATTCTGTGGATGCAGTCAGGAGACCCGGATGGTTGTTTGCCTCCCTGGTACCAGGGTCTGGGATGTTTCTGATCGCGTCCAAGATATCCTGAAGTGGGAGGGTGAGGAGCCAGAGGTTGTGGTACATTAGGTAACAATGGCATAGGTAGGAAAAGGGAAGAGGTCTTGAAAGGAGAATATAGGGAGTTAGGAAGGGAGTTGAGAAGAAGGACTGCAAAGGTTGTAATCTCGGGATTACTGCTGTGTCACATGACAGTGAGAGTAGGAATGGAATGAGGTGGAGGATAAATGTGTGGCTGAGGGATTGGAGCAGGGAGCAGGGATTCAAGTTTCTGGATCATTGGGACCTCTTCTGGGGCAGGTGTGACCTCTACAAAAAGGATGGGTTGCACTTGAATCTTAGGGGGACCAATATCCTGGCGGGGAGGTTTGCTAAGGCTACTGGGGAGACTTTAGACTAGAATGATGGGAATCAGATTGAAGAGACGAGGAGAGTGGAGGTTAGTTCACAAATAGAGAAAGCTAGTAGACCGTGTGTGAGGGAGGATAGGCAGGTGACAGAGAAGGGGAGCGCTCAGACCGAAGATGTAGGGGAGACGGAAGGAAAAGATAATAAAGTTAATTGCACCGTTAGGGATAAACAGAGAGTAAGAGGTGGAGAATTTCTTAAATGCATTTATTTTAATGCTAGGAGCATTGTAAGAAAGGTGGATGAGCTTAAAGCGTGGATTGATACCTGGAATTATGATGTTGTAGCTATTAGTGAAACATGGTTGCAGGAGGGGTGTGATTGGCAACTAAATATTCTTGGATTTCGTTGCTTCAGGTGTGATAGAATCAGAGGGACAAGAGGGGGAGGTGTTGCATTGCTTGTCAGAGAAAATATTACAGCGGTGTTTTGGCAGGATAGATTAGAGGGCTCATCTAGAGAGGCTATTTGGGTGGAATTGAGGAATTGGAAAGGTGTGGTAACACTTATAGGGGTGTATTATAGACCACCTAATGGGGATTGAGAATTGGAAGAGCAAATTAGTAAGGAGATAGCAGATATTTGTAGTAAGCACAAGGTTGTGATTGTGGGAGATTTTAATTTTCCACACATAGACTGGGAAGCCCATTCTGTAAAAGGGCTGGATGGTTTGGAGTTTGTAAAATGTGTGCAGGATAGTTTTTTGCAGCAATACATAGAGGTACCAACTACAGAAGAGTCAGTGTTGGATCTCCTGTTAGGGAATGAAATAGGTCCGGTGACAGAGGTATGTGTTGGGGAGCACTTCGGGTCCACTGATCACAATGCCATTAGTTTCAATATAATTATGGAGAAGGATAGGACTGGACCCAGGGTTGAGATTTTTGATTGGAGAAAGGCTAACTTTGAAGAGATGCGAAAGGATTTAGGAGTGGATTGGGACAATTTGTTTTATGGGAAGGATGTAATGAAATTGAGGTCATTTAAAGGTGAAATTTTGAGCGTACAGAATTTTTATGTTCCTGTTAGGTTGAAAGGAAAGGTTAAAAGTTTGAGAGAGGCATGGTTTTCGATGGATATCAGAAACGTGGTTCGGAAAAAGAGAGAGATCTACAATAAATATTGGCAGCATGGAGTAAATGAGGTGCTCGAGGAATATAAAGAATGTAAAAAGAATCCTAAGAAAGAAGTTAGAAAAGCTAAAAGAAGATACGAGGTTGCTTTGGCAAGTAAGGTGAAAATAAATCCAAAGGGTTTCTACAGTTACATTAATAGGAAAAAGAAAATGAGGGATAAAATTTGTCCCTTAGAGAATCAGAGTGGACAGCTATGTGTGGAGCCAAAAGAGATGGGGGAGACTTTGAACAATTTCTTTTCTTCGGTATTCACTAAGGAGAAGGATATTGAATTGTGTAAAGCAAGGGTAACAGGTAGGGTAGTTATGGAAACTATGACGATTAAAGAAGAGAAAGTACTGGCGCTTTGAAAGAATATAAAAGTAGATAAGTCTTCGGGTCTAACAGGATATTCGCTAGGACCTTGAGGGAAGTTAACGTAGAAATAGCAGGGGCTCTGACAGAAATATCTCAAATGTCATTAGAAACAAGGGTGGTGCTGGAGGATTGTCATATTATTCTGTCATGGTCTGGTCCGTGAAGTCCGTGTTCCGGCTCACAGTCCGGTCCTTGGACTCCAGACTCTGGGTCTTCTGGCTGTCCCTTGTCTCATTTAGGCTTAATCATAGGCACCTGATTCTCATCTTGGGGTCGGGAATATAGGTGGCCCTGGGTTTGAGGCTGGTTGCTGGTTAGTCTCGTCAGTATCCTGTCCTTGTCTCGGTGTGGGGTTTGTCTCGTCAGTATCCTGTCCTTGTCTCGGTGTGGGGTTTGTCTCGTCAGTATCCTGTCCTTGTCTCGGTGTGGGGTTAGTCTCGTCAGTATCCTGTCCTTGTCTCTGTGTGGGGTTTGTCTCGTCAGTATCCCGTCCTTGTCTCGGTGTGGGGTTTGTCTCGTCAGTATCCCGTCCTTGCCTCTGTGTGGGGTTTGTCTCGTCAGTATCCTGTCCTTGTCTCGGTGTGGGGTTAGTCTCGTCAGTATCCTGTCCTTGTCTCTGTGTGGGGTTTGTCTCGTCAGTATCCTGTCCTTGTCTCGGTGTGGGGTTTGTCTCGTCAGTATCCCGTCCTTGCCTCTGTGTGGGGTTTGTCTCGTCAGTATCCTGTCCTTGTCTCGGTGTGGGGTTTGTCTCGTCAGTATCCTGTCCTTGCGTCTGTGTGGGGTTTGTCTCGTCAGTATCCTGTCCTTGTCTCGGTGTGGGGTTTGTCTCGTCAGTATCCCGTCCTTGCCTCTGTGTGGGGTTTGTCTCGTCAGTATCCTGTCCTTGCGTCTGTGTGGGGTTTGTCTCGTCAGTATCCTGTCCTTGTCTCGGTGTGGGGTTTGTCTTGTCAGTATCCTGTCCTTGTCTCGGTGTGGGGTTTGTCTCGTCAGTATCCTGTCCTTGTCTCGGTGTGGGGTTTGTCTCGTCAGTATCCTGTCCTTGTCTCGGTGTGGGGTTAGTCTCGTCAGTATCCTGTCCTTGTCTCGGTGTGGGGTTTGTCTCGTCAGTATCCTGTCCTTGTCTCGGTGTGGGGTTTGTCTCGTCAGTATCCCGTCCTTGCCTCTGTGTGGGGTTTGTCTCGTCAGTATCCTGTCCTTGTCTCGGTGTGGGGTTTGTCTCGTCAGTATCCTGTCCTTGCGTCTGTGTGGGGTTTGTCTCGTCAGTATCCTGTCCTTGTCTCGGTGTGGGGTTTGTCTCGTCAGTATCCCGTCCTTGCCTCTGTGTGGGGTTTGTCTCGTCAGTATCCTGTCCTTGTCTCGGTGTGGGGTTTGTCTCGTCAGTATCCTGTCCTTGTCTCGGTGTGGGGTTTGTCTCGTCAGTATCCTGTCCTTGTCTCTCTGTGGGGTTTGTCTCGTCAGTATCCTGTCCTTGTCTCGGTGTGGGGTTTGTCTCGTCAGTATCCTGTCCTTGTCTCGGTGTGGGGTTAGTCTCGTCAGTATCCTGTCCTTGTCTCGGTGTGGGGTTTGTCTCGTCAGTATCCTGTCCTTGTCTCGGTGTGGGGTTTGTCTCGTCAGTATCCTGTCCTTGTCTCTCTGTGGGGTTTGTCTCGTCAGTATCCTGTCCTTGCGTCTGTGTGGGGTTTGTCTCGTCAGTATCCTGTCCTTGTCTCGGTGTGGGGTTTGTCTCGTCAGTATCCTGTCCTTGTCTCGGTGTGGGGTTTGTCTCGTCAGTATCCTGTCCTTGCGTCTGTGTGGGGTTTGTCTCGTCAGTATCCTGTCCTTGTCTCGGTGTGGGGTTTGTCTTGTCAGTATCCTGTCCTTGTCTCGGTGTGGGGTTTGTCTCGTCAGTATCCTGTCCTTGTCTCGGTGTGGGGTTTGTCTCGTCAGTATCCTGTCCTTGTCTCGGTGTGGGGTTTGTCTCGTCAGTATCCTGTCCTTGTCTCGGTGTGGGGTTTGTCTCGTCAGTATCCTGTCCTTGTCTCGGTGTGGGGTTTGTCTCGTCAGTATCCTGTCCTTGTCTCGGTGTGGGTTCGTCCAGTTGGTATCCTGTCCTAGACTCTGTGAGGTAGACAGGCTGTCCGTGTTATTACCCTATGGTGGGATCTGTCCCTTCTGGTCCTTGCCTCCATTGGGTAAGTCAGGCCATCATTGCCGTTACCCTGAGGCTGGACTGTTATCTTCTTTCCCTCCGGAGCCCTGTCCTGCAACCCATGTCTGGAACCCTGCATCACCTCACCTTGCCTCTGCCTGGAGCCCTACCTCGCATCATCTTGCCTCTGCCTGGAGCCCTACCTCGCATCATCTTGCCTCTGCCTGGAGCCTTGCCCCCTCACCCCCGCCTGTGTCTGCAGCCTTGCCTTGTTTGGAACTGTCTGTCCGTGTCCACACCTTCACTAGGTAGGTCCGGACATTTTGCTGCTACCTAGAGTTCGGAACTGTCTTGTCGTGTTCAACGTTCTGTCTAATGAGTCCCGGCCCTACGTCCTGTACCCAAGGAGGGGTCTCGGCTTGGTGTTCCATGTTCCTGTCTCTCCCTCGACCCAGGCTCTGTGCTCTGCGTTCCTGTCTCTCCCTCGACCCAGGCTCTGTGCTCTGCGTTCCTGTCTCTCCCTCGACCCAGGCTCTGTGTTCTCTGTTCCTGTCTCTCCCTCGACCCAAGCTCTGTGTTCTCTGTTCCTGTCTCTCCCTCGTCCCAGGCTCTGTGTTCTCTGTTCCTGTCTCTCCCTCGACCCAGGCTCTGTGTTCTCTGTTCCTGTCTCTCCCTCGACCCAGGCTCTGTGTTCTCTGTTCCTGTCTCTCCCTCGACCCAGGCTCTGTGCTCTGTGTTCCTGTCTCTCCCTCGACCCAGGCTCTGTGTTCTCTGTTCCTGTCTCTCCCTCGACCCAGGCTCTGTGCTCCGTGTTCCTGTCTCTCCCTCGACCCAGGCTCTGTGCTCCGTGTTCCTGTCTCTCCCTCGACCCAGGCTCTGTGTTCTCTGTTCCTGTCTCTCCCTCGACCCAGGCTCTGTGCTCTTGTGTTCCTGTCTCTCCCTCGACCCAGGCTCTGTGATCTGTGTTCCTGTCTCTCCCTCGACCCAGGCTCTGTGATCTGTGTTCCTGTCTCTCCCTCGACCCAGGGTCTGTGCTCTGCGTTCCTGTCTCTCCCTCGACCCAAGCTCTGTGTTCTCTGTTCCTGTCTCTCCCTCGACCCAGGCTCTGTGCTCCGTGTTCCTGTCTCTCCCTCGACCCAGGCTCTGTGCTCCGTGTTCCTGTCTCTCCCACGACCCAGGCTCTGTGTTCTCTGTTCCTGTCTCTCCCTCGACCCAGGCTCTGTGTTCTCTGTTCCTGTCTCTCCCTCGACCCAGGCTCTGTGTTCTCTGTTCCTGTCTCTCCCTCGACCCAGGCTCTGTGTTCTCTGTTCCTGTCTCTCCCTCGACCCAGGCTCTGTGCTCTGTGTTCCTGTCTCTCCCTCGACCCAGGCTCTGTGCTCTTGTGTTCCTGTCTCTCCCTCGACCCAGGCTCTGTGTTCTCTGTTCCTGTCTCTCCCTCGACCCAGGCTCTGTGCTCTGCGTTCCTGTCTCTCCCTCGACCCAGGCTCTGTGATCTGTGTTCCTGTCTCTCCCTCGACCCAGGCTCTGTGTTCCTGTCTCTCCCTCGACCCAGGCTCTGTGCTCTGCGTTCCTGTCTCTCCCTCGACCCAGGCTCTGTGCTCTGCGTTCCTGTCTCTCCCTCGACCCAGGCTCTGTGCTCTGTGTTCCTGTCTCTCCCTCGACCCAGGCTCTGTGCTCTGCGTTCCTGTCTCTCCCTCGACCCAGGCTCTGTGCTCTGCGTTCCTGTCTCTCCCTCGACCCAGGCTCTGTGCTCTGTGTTCCTGTCTCTCCCTCGACCCAGGCTCTGTGTTCTCTGTTCCTGTCTCTCCCTCGACCCAGGCTCTGTGTTCTCTGTTCCTGTCTCTCCCTCGACCCAGGCTCTGTGTTCTCTGTTCCTGTCTCTCCCTCGACCCAGGCTCTGTGTTCTCTGTTCCTGTCTCTCCCTCGACCCAGGCTCTGTGATCTGTGTTCCTGTCTCTCCCTCGACCCAGGCTCTGTGTTCTCTGTTCCTGTCTCTCTCTCGACCCAGGCTCTGTGCTCTGTGTTCCTGTCTCTCCCTCGACCCAGGCTCTGTGATCTGTGTTCCTGTCTCTCTCTCGACCCAGGCTCTGTGTTCTCTGTTCCTGTCTCTCCCTCGACCCAGGCTCTGTGATCTGTGTTCCTGTCTCTCCCTCGACCCAGGCTCTGTGTTCTCTGTTCCTGTCTCTCCCTCGACCCAGGCTCTGTGATCTGTGTTCCTGTCTCTCCCTCGACCCAGGCTCTGTGTTCCTGTCTCTCCCTCGACCCAGGCTCTGTGCTCTGCGTTCCTGTCTCTCCCTCGACCCAGGCTCTGTGATCTGTGTTCCTGTCTCTCCCTCGACCCAGGCTCTGTGTTCCTGTCTCTCCCTCGACCCAGGCTCTGTGTTCTCTGTTCCTGTCTCTCCCTCGACCCAGGCTCTGTGATCTCTGTTCCTGTCTCTCCCTCGACCCAGGCTCTGTGTTCTCTGTTCCTGTCTCTCCCTCGACCCAGGCTCTGTGCTCTCTGTTCCTGTCTCTCCCTCGACCCAGGCTCTGTGTTCTCTGTTCCTGTCTCTCCCTCGACCCAGGCTCTGTGTTCTCTGTTCCTGTCTCTCCCTCGACCCAGGCTCTGTGTTCTCTGTTCCTGTCTCTCCCTCGACCCAGGCTCTGTGTTCTCTGTTCCTGTCTCTCCCTCGACCCAGGCTCTGTGTTCTCTGTTCCTGTCTCTCCCTCGACCCAGGCTCTGTGTTCTCTGTTCCTGTCTCTCCCTCGACCCAGGCTCTGTGTTCTCTGTTCCTGTCTCTCCCTCGACCCAGGCTCTGTGTTCTGCGTTCCTGTCTCTCCCTCGACCCAGGCTCTGTGCTCTGCGTTCCTGTCTCTCCCTCGACCCAGGCTCTGTGTTCTCTGTTCCTGTCTCTCCCTCGACCCAGGCTCTGTGCTCTGTGTTCCTGTCTCTCCCTCGACCCAGGCTCTGTGCTCTTGTGTTCCTGTCTCTCCCTCGACCCAGGCTCTGTGTTCTCTGTTCCTGTCTCTCCCTCGACCCAGGCTCTGTGCTCTGCGTTCCTGTCTCTCCCTCGACCCAGGCTCTGTGATCTGTGTTCCTGTCTCTCCCTCGACCCAGGCTCTGTGTTCCTGTCTCTCCCTCGACCCAGGCTCTGTGCTCTGCGTTCCTGTCTCTCCCTCGACCCAGGCTCTGTGCTCTGCGTTCCTGTCTCTCCCTCGACCCAGGCTCTGTGCTCTGTGTTCCTGTCTCTCCCTCGACCCAGGCTCTGTGCTCTGCGTTCCTGTCTCTCCCTCGACCCAGGCTCTGTGCTCTGCGTTCCTGTCTCTCCCTCGACCCAGGCTCTGTGCTCTGTGTTCCTGTCTCTCCCTCGACCCAGGCTCTGTGTTCTCTGTTCCTGACTCTCCCTCGACCCAGGCTCTGTGTTCTCTGTTCCTGTCTCTCCCTCGACCCAGGCTCTGTGTTCTCTGTTCCTGTCTCTCCCTCGACCCAGGCTCTGTGTTCTCTGTTCCTGTCTCTCCCTCGACCCAGGCTCTGTGATCTGTGTTCCTGTCTCTCCCTCGACCCAGGCTCTGTGTTCTCTGTTCCTGTCTCTCTCTCGACCCAGGCTCTGTGCTCTGTGTTCCTGTCTCTCCCTCGACCCAGGCTCTGTGATCTGTGTTCCTGTCTCTCTCTCGACCCAGGCTCTGTGTTCTCTGTTCCTGTCTCTCCCTCGACCCAGGCTCTGTGATCTGTGTTCCTGTCTCTCCCTCGACCCAGGCTCTGTGTTCTCTGTTCCTGTCTCTCCCTCGACCCAGGCTCTGTGATCTGTGTTCCTGTCTCTCCCTCGACCCAGGCTCTGTGTTCCTGTCTCTCCCTCGACCCAGGCTCTGTGCTCTGCGTTCCTGTCTCTCCCTCGACCCAGGCTCTGTGATCTGTGTTCCTGTCTCTCCCTTGACCCAGGCTCTGTGTTCCTGTCTCTCCCTCGACCCAGGCTCTGTGTTCTCTGTTCCTGTCTCTCCCTCGACCCAGGCTCTGTGATCTCTGTTCCTGTCTCTCCCTCGACCCAGGCTCTGTGTTCTCTGTTCCTGTCTCTCCCTCGACCCAGGCTCTGTGCTCTCTGTTCCTGTCTCTCCCTCGACCCAGGCTCTGTGTTCTCTGTTCCTGTCTCTCCCTCGACCCAGGCTCTGTGTTCTCTGTTCCTGTCTCTCCCTCGACCCAGGCTCTGTGTTCTCTGTTCCTGTCTCTCCCTCGACCCAGGCTCTGTGTTCTCTGTTCCTGTCTCTCCCTCGACCCAGGCTCTGTGTTCTCTGTTCCTGTCTCTCCCTCGACCCAGGCTCTGTGTTCTCTGTTCCTGTCTCTCCCTCGACCCAGGCTCTGTGTTCTGCGTTCCTGTCTCTCCCTCGACCCAGGCTCTGTGCTCTGCGTTCCTGTCTCTCCCTCGACCCAGGCTCTGTGCTCTGCGTTCCTGTCTCTCCCTCGACCCAGGCTCTGTGTTCTCTGTTCCTGTCTCTCCCTCGACCCAGGCTCTGTGTTCTCTGTTCCTGTCTCTCCCTCGACCCAGGCTCTGTGTTCTCTGTTCCTGTCTCTCCCTCGACCCAGGCTCTGTGTTCTCTGTTCCTGTCTCTCCCTCGACCCAGGCTCTGTGTCCTCTGTTCCTGTCTCTCCCTCGACCCAGGCTCTGTGTTCTCTGTTCCTGTCTCTCCCTCGACCCAGGCTCTGTGTTGTGTGTTCCTGTCTCTCCCTTGACCCAGGCTCTGTGCTCTGCGTTCCTGTCTCTCCCTCGACCCAGGCTCTGTGCTCCGCGTTCCTGTCTCTCCCTCGACTCAGGCTCTGTGCTCTGTGTTCCTGTCTCTCCCTCGACCCAGGCTCTGTGCTCTGTGTTCCTGTCTCTCCCTCGTCCCAGGCTCTGTGCTCTGTGTTCCTGTCTCTCCCTCGACCCAGGCTCTGTGCTCTGTGTTCCTGTCTCTCCCTCGACCCAGGCTCTGTGCTCTGCGTTCCTGTCTCTCCCTCGACCCAGGCTCTGTGTTCTCTGTTCCTGTCTCTCCCTTGACCCAGGCTCTGTGATCTGTGTTCCTGTCTCTCTCTCGACCCAAGCTCTGTGTTCTCTGTTCCTGTCTCTCTCTCGACCCAGGCTCTGTGTTCTCTGTTCCTGTCTCTCTCTCGACCCAAGCTCTGTGATCTGTGTTCCTGTCTCTCTCTCGACCCAGGCTCTGTGATCTGTGTTCCTGTCTCTCTCTCGACCCAAGCTCTGTGTTCTCTGTTCCTGTCTCTCTCTCGACCCAGGCTCTGTGTTCTCTGTTCCTGTCTCCCCCTCGACCCAAGCTCTGTGTTCTCTGTTCCTGTCTCTCCCTCGACCCAAGCTCTGTGTTCTCTGTTCCTGTCTCTCCCTCGACCCAAGCTCTGTGTTCTCTGTTCCTGTCTCTCCCTCGACCCAGGCTCTGTGATCTGTGTTCCTGTCTCTCCCTCGACCCAGGCTCTGTGATCTGTGTTCCTGTCTCTCCCTCGACCCAGGCTCTGTGATCTGTGTTCCTGTCTCTCCCTCGACCCAGGCTCTGTGCTCTGTGTTCCTGTCTCTCCCTCGACCCAGGCTCTGTGTTCTCTGTTCCTGTCTCTCCCTCGACCCAGGCTCTGTGATCTGTGTTCCTGTCTCTCCCTCGACCCAGGCTCTGTGCTCTGTGTTCCTGTCTCTCCCTCGACCCAGGCTCTGTGCTCTGTGTTCCTGTCTCTCCCTCGACCCAGGCTCTGTGCTCTGCGTTCCTGTCTCTCCCTCGTCCCAGGCTCTGTGATCTGTGTTCCTGTCTCTCCCTCGACCCAGGCTCTGTGATCTGTGTTCCTGTCTCTCCCTCGACCCAGGCTCTGTGATCTGTGTTCCTGTCTCTCCCTCGACTCAGGCTCTGTGTTCTCTGTTCCTGTCTCTCCCTCGACCCAGGCTCTGTGATCTGTGTTCCTGTCTCTCCCTCGACTCAGGCTCTGTGTTCTCTGTTCCTTTCTCTCCCTCGACCCAAGCTCTGTGTTCTCTGTTCCTGTCTCTCCCTCGACCCAGGCTCTGTGTTCTCTGTTCCTGTCTCTCCCTCGACCCAGGCTCTGTGTTCTCTGTTCCTGTCTCTCCCTCGACCCAGGCTCTGTGATCTGTGTTCCTGTCTCTCCCTTGACCCAGGATCTGTGATCTGTGTTCCTGTCTCTCTCTCGACCCGGGATCTGTGATCTGTGTTCCTGTCTCTCCCACGACCAAGGATCTGTGTTCTCATCTTGTCGATGTGGCTCACTGTGGTAAACTATGTATATCTGTCTGGACACACCCCTCTGCTGACTGCTCCTGTTACTCCTCCCACAGACCCCTGTATTAAGGTGATTGCGTCACTGCTCCTCCCACAGTTCAGGGCAATCACCTGGCATGGATGTGCTCCACTTTACTACTAATAAAAGCCTTTCTATACTTACTCTACTTCCAGTCTTTTAGAGTTATTGATTGTGCATCACTCGCCCAGACCAGGAGTGCCTTGCCCTGCCCGGTGCTGGGGTTCCCTCCTCCTGTGCTCAGTGTCTGTGTCTTGCTTTTGTGTCCAGTCCAGGAGTCTCATATCCAGTCCTGTGCCTCTCCTTGTCCTCTAGCCATGTCTTGTCCTCGCCTGGTTTTGGAGTCCAAGCCCAGGCTCCTAGTTCCCATTCCATGTCCTGGTTCCACTATCCTTGTCAAGTCCTAGCCCAGGCCCGGAATCCTTGTCTCGACTGGGCTTGTGTCATGTCCAGTGACCTTTCTTCCTCACTTCCCTTGCTTCTTTCTGAAGTCTTGTCCTGTTCCTCATAGTTCCGTGTCTGTGTCTTGCTTTTGGGTCCACTCCCTTCACGCACCCCCCCCCCCCATCATTATGATATGCTCATGTGGTTCCATTGTTTAAAAAGGCTTCTAAGAGTAAACCTAGCAATTATTGGCCTGTAAGCTTGATGTCAGTGGTGGGTAAATTAATGGAAAGTATTCTTAGAGGTGGTATATATAATTATCTGGATAGGCAGGGTCTGATTAGGAGCAGTCAACATGGATTTGTGCGTGGAAGGTCATGTTTGACAAATCTTATTGAATTTTTTTAAAGAGGTTACAAGGAAAGTTGACGAGGGTAAAGCAGTGGATGTTGTCTATATGGACTTCAGTAAGGCCTTTGACAAGGTTCCGCACAGAAGGTTACTTAGGAAGGTTCAATCGTTAGGTATTAATATTGAAGTAGTAAAATGGATTCAACAGTGGCTGGATGGGAGATGCCAGAGAGTAGTGGTGGATAACTGTTTGTCAGGTTGGAGGCTGGTGACTAGTGGTGTGCCTCAGGGATCTGTATTGGGTCCAATGTTGTTTGTCATATACATTAATGATCTGGATGATGGGGTGGTAAATTGGATTAGTAGGTATGCAGATGATACTAAGGTAGGTGGCGTTGTGGATAATGAAGTAGGTTTTCAAAGCTTGCAGAGAGATTTAGGTCAGTTGGAAGAGTGGGCTGAACGATGGCAGATGGAATTTAATGCTGATAAGATGCTACATTTTGGTAGGAATAATCCAAATAGGACATACATGGAAATGATAGGGCATTGAAGAAGGCAGTAGAACAGAGTGATCTCGGAATAATGGTGCATAGTTCCCTGAAGGTGGAATTTCATGTGGATAGGGTGGTGAAGAAAGCTTTTGGTATGCTGGCTTTATAAATCAGAGCATTGAGTATAGGATAACACACACAAAATGCTGGTGGAACACAGCAGATCAGGCAGCCTCTATAAGGAGAAGCACTGTCGACGTTTCGGGCCGAGACCCTTCGTCAGGACTAACCGAAAGGAAAGATAGTAAGAGATTTGAAAGTAGTGGGGGGAGGGGGAAATGCGAAATGTTAGAAGACCGGAGGGGGTGGGATGAAGCTAAGAGCTGGAAAGGTGATTGGCGAAAGTGATACAGAGCTGGAGAGGGGAAAGGATCATGGGACGGGAGGCCTCAGGAGACAGAAAGGTGGGGGGGAAGCACCAGAGGGAGATGGAGAACAGGCAGGGTGATGGGCAGAGAGAGAGAAAAAAAACAAACAACTAAATATGTCAGGGATGGGGTAAGAAGGGGAGGAGAGGCATTAACAGAAGTTAGAGAAGTCAATGTTCATGCCATCAGGTTGGAGGCTACCCAGCCGGTATATAAGGTGTTGTTCCTCCAACCTGAGTATGGATTCATCTTGACAGTAGAGGAGGCCATGGATAGACATATCAGAATGGGAATGGGACGTGGAATTAAAATGTGTGACCACTGGGAGATCCTGCTTTCTCTGGCGGACAGAGCCTAGGTGTTGAGCGAAACAGTCTCCCAGTCTGCGTCGGGTCTCACCAATATATAAAAGGCCATACCGGGAGCACCGGACGCAGTATACCACACCAGCCGGCTCACAGGTGAAGTGTTGCCTCACCTGGAAGGACTGTCTGGGGCCCTGAATGGTGGTGAGGGAGGAAGTGTAAGGGCAGGTGTAGCACTTGGTCCGTTTACAAAGATAAGTGCCAGGAGGGAGATCGGTGGGAAGGGATGGGGGGGACAAGTGGACAAGGGAGTCGCGTAGGGAGCAATCCCTGCGGAAAGCAGAAAGGTGGGGGGAGGGAAAGATGTGCTTAGTAGTGGGATCCCGTTGATAAGGGGGGAGAACTGTTGTCGTCTGGCGTACTGACCTCTACCTGGCCGAGGCACAGCGACAACTCTCTGATACCTCCTCTTATTTACCCCTTGATCATGACCCCACTAAGGAGCACCAGGCCATTGTCTCCTATACCATCACCAACCTTATCAGCTCTGGGGATCTCCCATCCACTGCCACCAACCTCATAGTTCCCACACCCCGCACTTCCCGTTTCTACCTCCTACCCAAAATCCACAAACCTGCCTGTCTAGGTAGACCCATTGTCTCGGCTTGCTCCTGCCCCACCAAACTCATTTCTGCATACCTTGACACTGTCTTATCCCCCTTGTTCAATCTCTTCCCACCTATGTTCGTAACACTTCTCACGCTTTGAATTTTTTCAATGATTTTAAGTTCCCTGGCCCCCACCACCTTATTTTCACCATGGACGTCCAGTCCCTATATACCTCCATCTCCCACCAGAACGGTCTCAAAGCTCTTCACTTCTTTTTGGATTCCTGACCTAACCAATTCCCCTCTACCACCACTGTCCTCCGACTAGTGGAATTAGTTCTTACTCTCAATAATTTCTCCTTTGGCTCCTCCCACTTCCTCCAACCAAGGGTGTAGCCATGGGCACCTGTATGGGTCCTAGTTATGCCTGCCTTTCTGTTGGCTTTGTGGCAGAGTCCATGTTCCAAGGCTATACCGGTATCCATCCCACTCTCTTCCTTCGCTACATCGACAACTGCATTGGCGCTGCCTCCTGCACACATGCTGAGCTCGTTGACTTCATTAACTTTGCCTCCAACTTTCACCCTGCCCTCAAATTTACCTGGTCCATTTCCAACACCTCCCTCCCCTTTCTTGATCTTTCTGTCTCCATCTCTGGAGATGGCCTATCTACTAATATCTACTACAAGCCTACAGACTCTCACAGCTACCTGGGCTATTCCTCTTCCCACCCTGTCTTTTGCAAAAATACCATCCCCTTCTTCACCGTCCCCGCTGCATCTGCTCTCAGGATGAGGCTTTACTTTCCAGGATGAAGGAGATGTTTTCCTTTTTTAAACAAAGGGGCTTCCCTTCTTCCACCATCAACTCTGCTCTCAAATGCATCTCTCCCATTTCCCGCACATCTGACCTCACCCCATCCGTCCGCCACCCCACTAGGGATAGGGTTCCCCTTGTCCTCACCTACCACCCCACCAGCCTCTAGATCCAACGTAAAATTCTCCGTAACTTCTGCCACCTCCAACGGGGTCCCACCAGCAAGCACATCTTTCCCTCCGCCCCCTCTGCTTTCCGCAGGGATCGCTCCCTACGCGACTCCCTTGTCCACTCGTCCCCCCCATCCCTTCCCACCGATCTCCCTCCTGGCACTTATCCTTGTAAATGGAACAAGTGCTATACCTGCCCTTACACTTCCTCCCTCACCACCATTCAGGGTCCCAGACAGTCCTTCCAGGTGAGGCGACACTTCACCTGTGAGCCGGCTGGTGTGGTATACTGCGTCTGGTGCTCCCGGTGTGGCCTTTTATATATTGGTGAGACCCGACGCAGACTGGGAGACCGTTTCGCTGAACACCTATGCTCGGTCCGCCAGAAAAAGCAGGATCTCCCAGTGGCCACACATTTTATTTCCACATCCCATTCCCATTCTATTATGTCTATCCATGGCCTCCTCTACTGTCAAGATGAATCCATACTCAGGTTGGAGGAACAACACCTTATATACTGGCTGGGTAGCCTCCAACCTGATGGCATGAACATTGACTTCTCTAACATCTGTTAATGCCCCTTCTCCCCTTCTTACCCCATCCCTGACATATTTAGATGTTTGTTTTTTTTCTCACTCTCTCTGCCCATCACCCTGCCTGTTCTCCATCTCCCTCTGGTGCTCCCTCCCTCCCCCTTTCTTTCTCCTGAGGCCTCCTGTCCCATGATCCTTTCCCTTCTCCAGCTCTGTATCACTTTCGCCAATCACCTTTCCAGCTCTTAGCTTCATCCCACCCCCTCCGGTCTTCTCCTATCATTTTGCATTTCCCCCTCCCCCCTCTACTTTCAAATCTCTTACTATCTTTCCTTTCAGTTAGTCCTGACGAAGGGTCTCGGCCCGAAACGTCGACAGTGCTTCTCCTTATAGAGGCTGCCTGGCCTGCTGTGTTCCAATAGTATTTTGTGTGTGTTGTTTAAATTTCCAGCATCTGCAGATTTCCTCGTGTTTGCTCTTTAAATTGAGTATAGGAGTTGGGATGTAATGTTAAAATTGTACAAGGCATTGGTGAGGCCAAACTTGGAGTATTGTGTACAGTTCTGGTCACCGAATTACAGGAATAATGTCAACAAAATAGAGAGAGTACAGAGGAGATTTACTAGAATGTTACCTGGGTTCCAGCACCTAAGTTACAGAGAAAGGTTGAACAAGTTGGGTCTTTATTCTTTGGAGTGTAGAAGGTTGAGGGGGGACTTGATAGAGGTATTTAAAACAATGAGGGGAATAGATAGAGTTGACATGGATAGGATTTTTCCATTAAGAGTCAGGGAGATTCAAACAAGAGGACATGAGTTGAGAGTTAAAGGGCAAAAGTTTAGGGGTAACACGAGGGGGAACTTCTTTACTCAGAGAGTGGTAGTTGTGTGGAATGAGCTTCCTGTAGAAGTGGTAGAGGCAGGTTCAATATTGTCATTTAAAAAAATATTGGATAGGTATACGGACAGGGAAGGAATGGAGGGTTATGGGCTGAGTGCAGGTGTGGGACTAGGTGAGAGTAAGTGTTCGGCATGGACTAGGAGGGCCAAGATGGCCTGTTTCCGTGCTGTAATTGTAATATGGTTATATGTTATATGGTTATCTTCCCCACCACTGATGTCAGGCTAACTGGTCTATAATTCCCTGTTTTCTCTCTCCCTCCTTTCTTAAAAAGTGGGATAACATTAGCTACCCTCCAATCTACAGGAACTGATCCTGAATCTATAGAACATTGGAAAATGATTACCAATGTGTCCACAATTTCTAGAGCCACCTCCTTAAGTACCCTGGGATACAAACCATCAGGCCCTGGGGATTTATCAGCCTTCAGTCCCAACAGTCTACCCAACACCATGTACAACACGCTGGAGGAACTCAGCAGGTCAGGCAGCATCCATGGAAATGAGCAGTCAATGTTTCGGGCCGAGACCCTTCATTCTGACGGAGGGTCTCGGCCCGAAATGCTGACTGCTCATTTCCATGGATTCTGCCCAACTTGCTGAGTTCCTCCAGTGTGTTGTACATGTTGATTTGACCCCAGCATCTGCAGTGTACTTTGAGTTTACCCAACACCATTTTCTGCCTAATGTGAATTTCCTTCAGTTCCTCCATTACCCTAGGTCCTCTGGCCACTATTACATCTGGGAGATTGTTTGTGTTTTCTCTAGTGAAGACAGATCCAAAGTAAGTGTTCAAATCATCTGCTTTTCATTGTTCCCTATAATAAATTCACCCGTTTCTGTCATCAAGGGCCCAACTTTGACCTTAACTAATTTTTCCCTCTTCAAATACCTAAAGAAGCTTTTACTATCCTCCTTTATATTCTTGGCTAGTTTACCCTAGTATCTCATCTTCTCTCCCAATATTGCCTTTTTAGTTATCTTCTGGAATAATATCTAACAAAGCATTGCCAAATCTATTTCATACCCTCTTGTTCTCTTGACTTTCCTCTTAAGCCAGGTCTTAAAACTTTTATTCATCGAGGCATTCATTCATACCCAGTTGCCCAAACATGATATAGACTTCATTCTTTCTCCTTATCAGAACCTTAATATCTCTCGCCAGCTGGATTCTCTGAACTTGCTACATTAACTCTTCACACTAACAAGAACATGCTCTTCACATGACGCATATTTAAAAGTCTCCCACATTGCCAACTTTTACTTCTTCTTTCAGTAGAGACACCCAGTTGAGAGCAGCTCGATCCTCGCTAATGCTCTCAAAAGTGGACCTGCTTCAGTTCAAACTTCAATATGTGGATACTTACAGTGTGGATAGTAGGGATTGTACAGTGTGGATAGTAGGGATTGTACAGTGTGGTTTGTAGAGCGGGGATTGTACAGGGTGGAACATAGAGTAGGGTTTGGTACAGAGTGGATTGTAGAACAGGGTTTTTACAGTATGGATTGTAGATAAGCGATTGTACAGTATGGATTGCAGATAAGCGATTGTACAGTGTGGAATGTACAGCCCAGTTTGTACAGTGTGAATTGTAGAGAAGGTACTGTACAGTGTGGATTGCAGAACAGGGTTGGTACAGTGTGGATTGTAGAGCAGGGATTATACAGTGTGGATTGTAGGATAGGTTGGTACAGTGTGGATTGTAGAGTAGGGTTGGTACAGTGTGGATTGTAGAGCAGAGTTTGTACAGTGTGGATTGTAGAGCAGAGTTTGTACAGTGTGGATTGTAGAGCGAGGTTTGTACAGTATGGATTGTAGAGCAGGGATTGAACAGTGTGGATTGTAGAGCCGGGATTGTATAGTGTGGATTGTAGAACAGGGTTTGTACAGTGTGGTTTGTAGAGCAGAGTTTGTACAGTGTGGATTGTAGAGCGGGGTTTGTACAGTATGGATTGTAGAGCAGGGATTGAACAGTGTGGATTGTAGAGCAGGGATTGAACAGTGTGGATTGTAGAGCAGAGTTTGTACAGTGTGGATTGTAGAGCAGAGTTTGTACAGTGTGGATTGTAGAGCAGGGATTGAACAGTGTGGATTGTAGAGCTGGGAATGTACAGTGTGCATTGTAGAGCCGGGATTGTACAGTGTGGATTGCAGAACAAGGTTTGTACAGTGTGGACAGTAGAGCAGGGTTTGTACAGTGTGGATTGTAGAGCGGGGATAGTACAGGGTGGAACACAGAGTAGGGTTTGGTACAGAGTGGATTGTAGAACAGGGATTGTACAGTGTGGAACAGGGTTTGTACAGTGTGGATTGTATAGCGGGGATTGAACAGTGTGGTTTGTAGAGCAGGGATTGAACAGTGTGGTTTGTAGAGCAGGGATTGAACAGTGTGGTTTGTAGAGCTGGGAATTTACAGTGTGGATTGTAGAGCAGGGATGGTACAGTGTGGATTGTAGAGCAGAGTTTGTACAGTGTGGATTGTAGAGCAGGGATGGTACAGTGTGGATTGTAGAGCAGAGTTTGTACAGTGTGGATTGTAGAGCAGGGATTCTACAGTGTGGTTTGTAGAGCTGGGAATTTACAGTGTGGATTGTAGAGCAGGGATGGTACAGTGTGGATTGTAGAGCAGAGTTTGTACAGTGTGGATTGTAGAGCAGGGATGGTACAGTGTGGATTGTAGAGCAGGGATTCTACAGTGTGGATTGTAGAGCAGGGATTCTACAGTGTGGATTGTAGAGCAGGGATTCTACAGTGTGGATTGTAGAGCAGGGATTCTACAGTGTGGATTGTAGAGCAGGGATTCTACAGTGTGGATTGTAGAGCAGGGATTCTACAGTGTGGATTGTAGAGCAGGGATTCTACAGTGTGGATTGTAGAGCAGGGATTCTACAGTGTGGATTGTAGAGCAGGGATTGTACAGTGTGGAATGTACAGCCCGGTTTGTATAGTGTGGATTGTAGATCCCAGTTTCTGCAGTGTGGATTGCAGAGCAGGAGTTGTACAGAGTGGATTGTAGAGCGGGGATAGTACAGTGTGGAATGTAGAGCCCGGTTTGTACAGTATGGATTGTAGATAAGCGATTGTACAGTGTAGAATGTACAGCCCGGTTTGTATAGTGTGGATTGTAGAGAAGGGAATGTACAGTGTGGATTGTAGATCCCAGTTTCTGCAGTGTGGATTGCAGAGCAGGAGTTGTACAGAGTGGATTGTAGAGCGGGGATAGTACAGTGTGGATTGTAGAGCAGGGATTGTACAGTGTGGATTCTAGAGCAGTGTTTGTACAGTGTGGATTGCAGAACAGGGTTTGTACAGTGTGGATTCTAGAGCAGTGTTTGTACAGTGTGGATTGCAGAACAGGGTTTGTACAGTGTGGATTCTAGAGCAGTGTTTGTACAGTGTGGATTGCAGAACAGGGTTTGTACAGTGTGGATTGCAGAACAGGGTTTGTACAGTGTGGATTGCAGATCAGGGTTTGTACAGTGTGGATTGTAGATCAGGGTTTGTACAGTGTGGATTGTAGATCCCAGTTTCTGCAGTGTGGAATGTACAGCCCGGTTTGTACAGTGCGGATTGCAGAACAGTGTTTGTACAGTGTGGATTGTAGAACAGGGTTTGTACAGTGTGGATTGCAGAACAGGGTTTGTACAGTGTGGATTGTAGAGCGGGGATAGTACAGGGTGGAACATAGAGTAGGGTTTGGTACAGAGTGGATTGTAGATCAGGGTTTTTACAGTATGGATTGTAGAGAAGCGATTGTACAGTGTGGAACGTACAGCCCGGTTTGTACAGAGTGAATTATAGAACAGGGATTGTACAGTGTGGATTGTAGAGCAGGGATTGTACAGTGTGGATTGTAGAGCAGAGTTTGTACAGTGTGGATTGTAGAGCGGGGATTGTACAGTGTGGATTGTAGAGCGGGGATTGTACAGTGTGGATTGTAGAGCGGGAATTGAACAGTGTGGATTGTATAGCGGGGATTGAACAGTGTGGATTATAGAACCACGTTTGTACAGTATGGATTGTAGAGCAGGGTTTGTACAGTGTGGATTGTAGATAAGCGATTGTACAGTGTGGAATGTACAGCCTGGTTTGTACAGTGTGGATTGCAGAGCAGGAGTTGTACAAAGTGGATTGTAGAGTAGGTATTGTACAGTGCGGATTGCAGAACAGTGTTTGTACAGAGTGGATTGTAGAACAGGGATTGTACCGTGTGTAACAGGGTTTGTACAGTGTGGATTGTAGAGCGGGGATAGTACAGTGTGGATTGTAGAACAGGGATTGTACAGTGTGGATTGTAGAGCGGGGATTGTACAGTGTGGATTGTAGAGCGGGGATTGTACAGTGTGGATTGTAGAACAGTGTTTGTACAGTGTGGATTGTAGAACAGTGTTTGTACAGTGTGGATTGTAGAACAGGGATTGTACAGTGTGGATTGTAGAGCGGGGATTGTACAGTGTGGATTGTAGAACAGGGATTGTACAGTGTGGATTGTAGAGCGGGGATTGTACAGT